>NW_010128469.1:6197-72016 GCF_000699245.1 Pterocles gutturalis | reverse complement strand
ACGTCAGTCCTGCAGGTAGGTGGCTTCTTGTTGCCATACTTTTCTCTTTGAACTCACTCTGACTTTTGGCAAGCCCTGCCAGCGGTGTATCTGTGTCCCTTACCCTAGCACTCTGGGGAGGTCCCACAGGCAGGGACCCTCAAGAGGCTCTGGTTTGAGTTGCCCTGGCTCGTGTTTCCCACTAGGTGCTGCTGTTGGAATACCTCTCAGTGACGAGGAGGCACAAGTCTGCATGGTGCATGACTTCCACAAGACCTTAACACCCTTAGCGTCTGCCTACGCACGAAGCAGAGGTGAGAAGCCCAGGAATAAGCTAGCATTGAGCACCTGAGCAGCACACTTAGCCCTTTACAGGCTCTTCCTTTTGCAGTGGACTCCTCTGTAGGGTTTTTCTCCACAAGGATCTAAATGAACTGCTCCTCAAAAACTGCGCTCCAAGTGAGCAGACCTTGTATGTTATTTCAAAGAGGCTAAAACATTTTGTATTTGGTTCCTTGGTGTTCCTTCCACTGGATGCGGAGTGCCCAGGAGTACTTAACTTGAGTAGACATGTTTCTGCTTGGTATTTGGTGGGTGTTTTTTTAATGCTTTTGTATTTCAGAGCTCACAAAAAAGACAAAAATAAGTAAATAAAAAGAGCTTCCTCTGCTTAGCTGAGATACTTTGCTATTTCTCTCATTTTCTGTGGCATTCCTAGAAAATCTGCCCAGATTGTAGAAAACAAAGCAAACTTGATAAGTATCACATTGGCTTGCGTTCATTTTTCATACTTTTGGGACTGTCTTTGAACATTGCCCTCAGAAAACCATTGCATGATTGGTAGAAAAACAAACCTTTAGAATGGCAGGGACAGAAGAATTGACCTTGCTAAGTAGTAGAGCATCTGTGATGGGAGCTGAGTGCTGTTAATTGTTCACCTTAGCTATACTACTAAATACAGAGAATATTTAGTAAATAAAAAAAAATTGCTCTCAGCTACATTTCTGGGTCTGATTTCTTGCAGGAAAATCAGATGAGAGCATAGGTATCTAAAAGCTTTCTTCTTTTTCCATCTGTCTCCCATCTAAAATCTTTTTGTATAGTCCTTACCTCTCCTTGTCCTCTTGCCACCATGGCTACAGCAGAGCTGTAAGCGGTAACAGAGGCAGTCCTTACAGAGTTAGAGCTCTAACAAATGCGGTGAAGAAGAAAGAGTATCTGAATTATGAGAATATTTAAAGGTGCATATATTTGAAGTAGGATTTTTCATCCTTGTTGCTCTTATATGGCCTGGTTTTTTTTCCTGTGGGATTAAATTATTAGCTCTCATGAGAAGTGACTCGATCGTAGGAGCAAAGACTTTTTTTTGTATCATGCTATAGGTTGCTAAGTGACTAAAAATATTATTTTACAGGTGCTGATCGGATGTCTTCTTTTGGTGACTTCATTGCCCTGTCTGATATCTGTGATGTGGCTACTGCCAAGATTATTTCCAGAGAGGTTAGTTAAACAGCAGCAAATCACTTGAGTGTAAAAAGGAGAATCACACCAGATGGAGTCATTGGTTTGTCACAGACGTTCTGTTTGAATTTGACACATTTTACTGAAGACTGTCCATTTGTGTAATCTGGTATCTGGAGTGCAGAATTTACATCTATCTTTTGATGCATCTTTGGTCCTGCCAGTTAAAACCTGGCTGAGTGGGAGAGGCTGTGAAATAGCAGTGCTTGAAATGCTGCTTTCCAAGAGATGGTTGCAAACCTCTGCCTCTGAGTAGGCCTCCGGAAATAAGCCCTGATTACGCTGTCGCAAATATCTGGTTGAACTGTAATTGGAACAATAGACGACTGAAGAGCTGATGGTCAGCCTCTTGCCCAAGGCAGGAATGTGGATGTAGATTGCTGCCTGGCAGTTGATACAAGTTATGTGCAGGCTCAGCCACTTTCCAGGCTGTACTTTTCATTTTGCTGGATTGCTGTTAACTCCATAGCTGACTGCATTGCACAAGTCACCAGTTCAAATGCAAATTTAACAAATTGGGAGTGAATGCTTTACCAAACTCATTCATCCTGTTACACGTTGCTTATATTTTTTTTGAGAGGGGGAAGGCATGATGCAAAGGGCTGTCTTGTAAGTGTGAGTGTTCTTTTCAAATGAATGAAAGAGCACATGTGACTGCTTTGTGAGGATAACATTTGGTATACTTATCACTTAAAAAACCAAACAACAAACCACCCACACTGGAGGATAAGAATGGGAAAGGTGTGTATCACTTCTTGGCACTGATGAATGTAAACTCTTCTTCTTGTCTTCGATGCTGTTGACAGCTCTTTTGCCAATATTTTTGTCTCATCAGGAGTGTCACTGTTGAAATAAGGATTTTTTTTTTTTTTTAAGCCGTGTTTACCGTTAATGCTGAGAAAAGTGGGTATGTTGTGCATGAGCTCTTTCCCCCTCGAGGGGGATATTAGTTATTAGTTCCATTCTGCTTGAAGTGATGGTGGGGTATTTTTTCCTAACTCCTGCTAAGAGATTGTAGTGCTCTGCTGTTTCCAGGACTGAAACCAATATTGTAATATTGCCTTTAATATTGTATGGTATTGACAGACAAGGTGTGCCTTCAATGCCTTTCTGGAAGTGGCAGGTGGAGTTTTCAGTAGTAGCTCCTCTTTTTTTTTTTTTTTTTTTTTTTTTTTCATGTGGAAGCTGAAATCTGTGTTTTGCAGGTATCTGATGGTGTGGTAGCTCCTGGATATGAGGAAGAAGCTCTCAAAATCCTTGCCAAAAAGAAGAATGGTGGTTACTGCATCCTCCAGGTTTGTACTCCTGCTCCACTATAACCCCCTACTGCTTTTCCTGTACCTGCTTTTTACAGATGTTAGTGTTCAAATGGCTGGGGGACCGATCCAGGCACCCCTGCAGCACATGAAAGTGTTTCCTCTGGGTCTTTGGGGATTCCTGTATGAGCTGGAATTCCACTAGCAGTGTTGTGGTCATGTTTAGCCTATAGTCCTCAAGCAGAGTATTTTCATATTGCCTTCCTTGGCTTTCAGAGTGATACGGATTTAAAGTAATTAAATCTATGATCCAGCAAGAGTACTTCAAAGAAACAGAATTTCTGTACTCTCTTTTTGCCAGCTTGCCTCTCACTTTTGCTGAATTTGTTTCTTTCCTGAGTCCTTTGTATTTCAGATCTAGTGCATCAGCGATCTTGTGAGTCTTGGCAGTGAGAAGCATGTATAGTACACGAGTGGAGAAAGCCTGGTCTGGCACGTAGTGTTCGTAGGGCAGGCTTTGGTGCACTCAGGGACGAAGGTAGCAGCACAGAGTTTGGACCTGGGATGGTGCACCTTTACATCCTGCAACCAGAATGCTTGTCAAGGAATGTCAGAGTAGTGTGGTCAAGGAAGTGTCAGGTTGCCCTTCTAGTTTCCTGCAGTGATTGTTGAGACTTCAAAATCATCCAGTTTTGGTGAACATGACTGACAAATTACATAATGTTGTCAGAGCAGCCAAACAAGTCCTGTTTCTGCCTGTCTCTGAGAGACAAATGAGTGGAGAACTTTCCTATAACATTACAAAAAGAAAATCCAAGGCTTAGCTGAAGTTGCAATTGTAGAGTTACTGCCAGGGGAGCTGTAGAAGATGGCTCAGGAGCTTCAGGCAAGAAGGAATGAAATTACAGACAATCTTGGCAGCTGATTACCTCCTGAATTCAGTTAGCTTTGCAAGGATGAGGTCGTCTTGGTTAAGCATGTATCTTCAGGGCCTATCTGCAGAGGGACGCTAAGGAAAGTTGATCTGAACAAATTTAAGTGGATTAGGGAAACCACATAAAGCATGTTCATGCTCCTGTTTAGAGCTGGTAGCCTTAGTCTGGTTTATTTCATGTCTCAATAACCTGAACTAGGTAGACCTGAATGCTGTTTAACAGTTCTATTTAACCTTACTCCATACACTGGTGTAAATTAACTGTACTGCACGCTTGTTTGGAGATGTGCCCCAAGAGACTGCGTCTCTGGAAATAATCACATTCCCTGTTTTCTTTAATGTCAGAGGGGGTTGGGAGTTGGACCTTGAGGCATGTATGAAGCAACTCAAGATATTCCTACCTTCTTGTGGAAGACTGGAAGACTTTTTGTGTGGATGTTTTCCCCTTTCTGTGAAAGACTAGAAGACTTTGTAGGCTTTTGTGGCTTGCAACATGGGCATTTGTATATAAGCATCTATGCCGTATGACCTCTTTTTCACCCTGTAAATGTCACTTGATGCTGTTGGGAACTTGCTGCTCCAGTTAATTCTAATTACTTCTGGTGGTTTGACGTTGCTTTCTATAAACAGTTTGCTTCTTTTGGATTCTTCAGAGAATGTGTTATTCACTCCGCTGTTACTGGATGTTAGCTTTAAAGAGCTCTAAGAATGGCCTATCCTTTGGCTTTTAGATGGATCCTCATTATGAGCCAGATGACAGTGAGGTTCGAACCCTCTATGGATTGCATCTCATGCAGAAGAGGAACAATGCAGTCATCGACCGGTCGTTGTTCAAGAACATTGTTACAAAGAATAAAAACGTAAGCATCGGAAGATAAATGAGCTTGAAAATTGGTGGGATGAACTGGTGTGATTTCATCAAGGAAGTCATCACTGTTCTATTTTAAGAGCTCTTAAAATATTTGAATGAGATTTAACTAGCTTTTAACAAAACAACGCCGCAGACTTTCTGGACCAAATATACTTGGGTAAATCAGGGTAGTTTGCCTTTGTTTTGATTCCTTGCATAAATAAGAGGAGCTGGACCTTGCCCTTTATCTCTGACTACCAAAATATTTGTATTTCTTATAAATAAGAAGCTACCATGTGTAATTTCTTACGGTGAGACAGCCATGTGCTAAGGATCCATTGTGATCTCATTCTGACTCACTGTTTACTTCCCCCTTTGGTGTACAGTGTGTTGTATAAACTCTGGCCTTGCTGATACTGCTCATCAGTTAGAGCTCACATCATCAGAAAGTTAGCGGTTATTTCTCTGTCTCAGATCTTGTTCTTATTAAAAAACAGATGTTAATGAGCACGTGATTAGTCATGGGCTCAGAAGCAAGTTCAGACATTGAGGTAATAAAAATAATTTTAATAAATGAATAATGGAATGGACTTAAAATAATACTTAATGCAGATTTTGGGAGCTGCTGTTATTGTTGCAGTCCTGTGTATACTTCAGCATGTGCTTAGCTTTTTGCCTGGGAGCACATCTGATGCCAGTGAGCAAATACAGAATGTGCAGGCTTAGAGCCAGTGACAGAGCCCTCTTGACTTGATAAGATTGAGTCTTATCCCTACGAGCTATGAGATTAGCTGCTAAACCAATCATTTACTGTTTTTAAACTAAATAAAATTTTCTGGTAATTGAACAGAACAGGATATTTTTAGTTACCTTGCTTTCCTTCTCTATGATGCAGCACTTGTGATGGCTTTGGGGGTTTGCAGATCACTAGCCAGTTGGCTAGTCATGGTTTTTAGGATGGGCCATTGACAATGGCGTTCTGTTTCAGCTGCCTGAATCTGCTGTCCGAGACCTGATTGTCGCCAGCATCGCTGTCAAATACACCCAGTCCAATTCAGTTTGCTACGCCAAGGATGGGCAGGTAACCAAACCAGACAGCTCTGTGGAGCAAGCTTTCACAGCCAAGCTGGTCAGACTGTACCTCTGTCAGGCATGAGTTTTAAAACCATTTAGCGTGCAGGAAGCTATTAAACAGGTAGAGACCAAGTGCCCTAGATGGTGCCATGCAGAACGGTAGCTAAGCCTGTGTTTCTCAAGAGGCTGCTTCAAAACCTCAGTGTAAATTTTTCACGGTAATGACAGGGCTGGCTCTTTCAATGATAGTGTTGGAAAGGCTCTTACGTGCTTCTGCAACTTTGGCCTCGAGTCATTTCTTTCTGACATTGTTTGAGGGCATGTACATATGTTGTAGTCTATATGGAGCCCTAGGAAATTACTGTAGTTTTCACATGTGGATTATGACTGTCCAAATGGTTCTTAGTTTTCTTTTCTTTTTTTTTATAAGAAAGATGGAATGTGCTTTCTTTTTTCGCCGTTGGGGCATTGTTGCTGATTTTTTTTTTTTAAAGCTTATGATGGATGGTGGGATTTACAGGGGCATTATTAAGTATGTAGTTGAGATATGAATCTTGAATTTTTTAAAAAAAAAACTTTATTTCCATGTTATCACTAGGTATTCAGCTTAAATCAGTTATACAAAAGTTGTTGTATATGTATTAAAAATTGTATTTTTGCCCAGCGGCTCATTCTCATAATGCTGTTGTTTAGCTGGTTCTCTGCTCGCCATGGAAACTTTTCCATAGGCCTGGATTATTTAAAAAAGTACAGAAGAAAGAGACAAAGAATCTTTTTGATCTTGAGCTTTGGTACATCATAAATCAAGAAAATGGATCAGACAGTGTACCCTACAGGTACAGACTGTGAATGAACTGCAGTGCTGTGTCTTTTTTTCATTGGTACTTGTCTGCATTTGTCAGATTGTTGTTATAGCCTGAAAACATTGCAGCGCTGTCTCACAGTGCTTTCTGCAGTCATGTGCTGTAAGGTTCTTGAAAATATGTCTCTGGAGATCTGGCTTTTTTCTTTTATTCAACTTTGGGGTTTATTTTCTCACTTTTAAATGGTTCTCTGTACTCAAGAGTGTTAGTTCTTGTAGCCCCAGAACAGAGGTGTCACTATCTTTGCTCCTTTTCCCTTATTACAGCAGCAATTCCCCCAGTGCTTTTCCAAGTCTGGACCTAACGTGGTGCTGCAGATGTTTCTGTAACGTGTGTGGTAATGCATGTACCATATGGAAGGGAGACGGCACGAGGGAGGGGGGGGACAGCAGTGTGGGCCTAACTAGCCTGGCTTCAGTGATGTTTTGCGTATTAGCCGGCATACACTTTAATCAAATAGAACTGTGCATTGTCTTGGATTGTGGTAAATGTGACAGGGAAGGTCAAGATCAGGGGTCTGTATACTGCGCTAAGAAACAAGTGACTTTTTTAACAGCTCAGCGGCCATTGACATCACTTACTCAAGGAGGTGGTGAATCTGTGTTGGGTTCTTCAAAACAAAGCTTAACTTCCTTAAGAGACTCATTACAGTCCAAATGCAGAACCAGCAGCGTGGCGTGCTATAGGTGGTGTTGGAGGAGCTCAGATAGGAGCTCCCTGCTATTTTAAAACCTCCGGAGGCTGTTGAGACCATTGTTCTTAAGGTACAGATGGGGAAAGAAAGAAGGTCCACTGAAAACCAGTTTTACTAAGATACTGGTTAGCTCAGATTCTTCTTGCTGATGCTGTGCAGAACTAACTACTGGTCATATCACCTCATAACATCAGATGTTTAGATCAGGAATATTTGGGTGCAAACCAAAAAAATAGCACAAATCAAGATCCACGGAAGGAAAGTCATTTCCAGATTGTTACACTTAAAATGCTTTTCCAGAATCTGACTTGGTTTGGGTGATACGAGACAAAGCTAGGAAATACAGCTTGCTTTCAGTTCTGTTGCTTTTGGGTTTCCAAGGGTTACTTCAGCCTCACAGCATCCCTGATGCCTAGCAAAACCCTTGTATGTCAGACATCTAGAACATTTTTGACAGTTTGGGTTTGTGAGCGGATTGGATACTCCAACGAGGGCTGGTGCTTGTGTTAATAAGTTCTAGGAAAGCATGGAGTGGGAGGAAGCATTTATTATGGACTTGAGTGTCACTTCATTTACAGGAAGCCAGCTGCCACTAATTGCTGTAAACACTTTCACTTGTTTTGTATGACTTTCATCACGGTGAAGCCAGTCTGCAACATGTTGATTTACACTTTCTTTAATGATACCATCATGTTTTAAATTAGCAATTTTAAATTATTCTCTTTCTTTATTCTCTGTACAGTAGGATAAACCAAACCTGTTAATTTACCTCACTATTTTCCACCAGTGGTGCAGACATTTGTCAGTAACTTCATTGTTCATGTTTCTTCCCAATTGTGAAGTCTATTTTTTTTAGTAATTCCAAACGTATTGAGGGTTTCTGTTTTCAGTCATTATTCAGGGTAAATCTGAGTTAATCCAGGCCAATGTGGATCATTTTGCAAGGATCCTTTGGGCATTATCCACCTACCTCATCTGCTCCGTGCTTTTGCACAGTATTCCAGCCATGGGGCATGTTTGGCTCTCCTGTGAGCCAAAGATTACTGTCTCCCTTCACTCCTCACACTTAATAGGCTCTGCTGAAGTACTTTTTGATTCCCAGGAGATTAAACTCTGAAAGAAACTTAGCTGATTTTTGTGTAGAAAATAGGCAGAAAATACACAGGGAAGGATTCCTTCGTGGAGGATTTTGAGGTTTCAGCTGTGTTTTCATGTGGGAAATAGCCAACATTTGAGGAAGGGAGAGATGAGGTGTAGGAAGAAGGAAAAGAGGGAGAAACAAAAAAGTGAAAAAGAGGGAGAATAGCTACATTCAGACAGGCCAGGGTGAAGAGAGATTCAGGTACAAGTCTGTAGTTTGCATTAAGCAGCAGCTCAACCTTCTGATTTCTCCTCTTTAGACCAGAAATTCCAGGCTAGACTGAAGAAATTGTCCCCAATAGTGTTCCATCAAAACACATTTTTCTACAAAAAAGAATTTCATTTTCCCTGGATCACCATTTACCAGTGAAGTGCATCTTGCCAGCATGTTCTTCAGGCTGTAACTATGAACTTCCTTCTAAAACAGTGTGGACTCATCAGAAGGAGGCACAGAGAAGCAGCTTTTATATGCTTTTGCCTGTTAAGCTATTATAAAAACAGTTCCACGTGTTGGAGATTATCCTCTCTGTAGATTTGGGGATGCCTATGAAGAGTTTACAGGACACATGACTTTGTTTAATTCAAGGACAAAGTTCTTGCCATTTTGGAGCTGTTGAATATGAGACAAAATTCAGGTATGCTTCTTCTGACAAAATTCAGGTCACAAAAAATGTGAACTATTTTGAGTGGCTCATGGAGAAAAGGAAAAGCCTCTTTTTGAGAAGGTGCTGACAGGTAGAGCTTGATTTCTCATGTGTGCCCACGAAAGGAGGTGTGTGTTTGGGGCTGCATTGGCCTGGAAACACTTTCTCCAGTCCCGTTGCCCTCGCTGGCTGAAGGCCAGAGCTTGCAGCAGACTAGCCAGTTCCATCAAAGGAATGCAAGTCCACAGCTCGCAAGGACGTGGTGAAGGTGAGGCACCGGTCTGGATGGGAGAGGGCAGAAGACACTGCACTGCTGGCACATGACATCACATTTTTTAGAAACTTGGGAGTGTTTCATAGTATTTTGGCCCCTGCTACCAGCAATCTGTCCAGTACTGTCTACCATCTGCATCCCCAGCTAAGAACTGCCTCAGCCTCACCTGGCTTGCTAGGCCTACTCTTAAGGGCTGGGTGACAGTTAATGGTGCCTGGTGTATTTTAAGCCCTCTCCTTTGTCCAGGGAGAGAGGAAAAACCTCCTTGGAAGAGACAGTACCTATGTACAGCTGGCGTTGAAGTCCCTTGAGATGCAGGGTGCCCTGCAAGGCTGAGCGTCAAACAGGGGAGACGTGAGAGCAGAGGTTGGATGTCTGGAGTGTTTGTAGGGGAAAAGGTGTCACTAAGCTATGAGAGACTTTACATCTGTGTAGTATTTATGGTCTTACTAATATCCTTGTGGGTTTATTAAGCACTGATGAGTTCAGTTATAGCTGAGCAGATGATATTAGATAGCTGCCCAGATCTTTCATTTGCTCCTTGGGGGAATAGTATCCAGCAGCATGTTTTCTGGTTCTGGTAAGAGGTGAAGTCACTGTGTCTTGATAAATGAGAAGACAAATGATTCATTCCTTTGAGGGCAGCCTTTGACTTATAGCTTTACCATCTGTTTCAGTCTGAGCTGGAAACTCTGAGGCACTGGCGAGAGCCACTAGCCTCAACACAGTATCCCTGGAGCAGTCCCCCATGCGAACAGTCTGGTGAACAGTTCAGCTGTGGCTTCACAGGAGGAGGTTTGAAATGGTAGGAGCTCTCTTTGGACAACAGGACCCACAGCTCTGAAAGCCATGGAGAGAAGTCATCAGCTTGAGTTTGACAGCCACAGTGGCTAGGTCTGGCCTTTGTGTGCCTGGCATACTGTCATGGCGGAGGCAAAGCTGAGGGACAGCAGACAGTCTGGAGCCCAAGAGGCCTCAGCTCAGTCCCTTGTGCTTGCCAGTTGTGACTGCGGCAGGCCATATCTGCAGGTGACAATGAAGCAGGGACTGTTCTGCCAGTTTCCAGTAACCGAGATGTCTCCAGTCACATTCAATTTTCAGTGGTGTCAGTGCCGAAGAGTTGTCTTTGTCTTCACCACGAGTTTCCACCAGCCCAGATGAGAAGATGCAAGAGCTTGTTTGCATTGTGCATTGAACCGTGACAAATGGCTTGCAGAGCTATGTATTTTCATCTATCGTGTACTTGGAAAAAATTGACAGAGCTTGAATGTGTCTGAGGAGAACTTCAAAGAAAGTGGTCTGAAAAAAAGCAAATGGAAACTGAACAAAATTGTATTTTCACAGCAGCTTCCTTGAGGAAAAAAAATCACCTTTTGAATTTTTACTTCCGGAAGCACTAGGTCTGTGATATCAAGCACAAGTGCTATTAAATAAGGTTAGCAGCAGCTATTTTTAAAATCCTAGACTCTCTAGCAGATGGCAGAGTAGGAAATGTGTTGGTAGCTCCAGGGCCTTGATAATTCAGGTGATGTAATGGTCCTCCTGGCCAGCCTTCCTGATGGAGCAGTGGATTTACTTTCTTATCAGCCTTGACAGACAAACTGCCCTGCAATCCACCACCTATCACAGCTGATCTGTTTAAGCTGTGTATACCTGGCCCGCCGGGAAAGATGATGGTGTTTGGGTGACCCAGGCTCAGACTTTAATCCTCTAACCGAAGTGCCCTTTCTGAGAACAGGTAGGCAGCCTACCATCTCTTCGCAGCCACATTTGTTTCTACAACCAACAGGATTTTGTTTTGCTTTAAACAAAAGCCATAATTGTATCACTTTCCTGAGGTTAACAGTTTGACTCTGATTGCTGGGGCTGTGTTATTTAGAAGGATGAAAGAATGTGGTGTCCTCAGAGTGCTGTCAGCTCAGCAGAGCCATGGAAGTTAGCAGTGCAGAGAGCTGTCCCTGGAAGCAATTTACAGGATTGGGGATGCAGGTATCTTCAAAGTTTTCCTACTCTTTCTCTGCTTCCTTGACGAGCAGCTAATTTGTGGGAGGTCTTCTCTAATTGCTTGGCTGGAATGCAGCTCTGCTTGTGATCTCTGTGCAGCAAGGCGTAATTCTGCTTTGTATCTCTACACTTCAGGTCATAGGTATTGGAGCCGGCCAGCAGTCCCGGATCCACTGCACGCGTCTGGCTGGTGACAAGGCAAACAACTGGTGGCTCCGGCACCACCCACGCGTCCTCTCCATGAAGTTCAAAGCAGGTGTGAAGAGAGCAGAGATCTCCAACGCCATTGATCAGTATGTCACTGGGACCATTGGTGAGGTAAGGGCTGGCTGAGAGGTTTCCCTGGAGAGTCCAGCTTCTGTGAAGCAAAGCTGAAACTACTGCTTGGAATAGCGGCTGTGGGTGCTAGGGCCTGGCAAGGCTTCCTGATACCTGGGGCTTTTCTCCGCTACCTCAGTCTTTCCTCCACCCCAGAAAGATCATGTCCTTTCATAGCTCACTTCAGAGTTGGTCAGACTGTTTCCTCTGGTGCAAAACGATGCCTTTACCATTTCCACCTTCTGCCTATGCTGAGCTGTGTCCGTGCTGGCTCCATGCTGGGGAGACGATTCAGGTGAGTCCTTACAAAGGACAAAATCTTAAATTTGTAAAGAGTTCAGGTTAGAGCAGGCTTGGTTGGTTGCCACTTTTGGAACTGGTCATCCTTTATAAAGATAGTGATTTCTGTTAGGACAGGGGATGCCAGCCACCTTTAAATCCACATGAGGCACAGAGTTCCCTTGGTGCCTGTGAAGATCTGTAGCTAGCCAACAAGAAGCCACAGATACCAGGATTTGGGTGTTTCGATTATGGCTTGAAATGTCCATAGATATTCTCTGTCAGAAGCCCCCATGCTGTCTGTCAGAGCTGGAGGTGATGGGTGTGTTTGCAGGATTTGGTCTTTCTGTAGTACCGAAGCCTGCTTGTGCTTTGTGCCTGAGTGTTGGTAATAGATGATCCCAAAGAGCTGGGGGATCAAGTGGCCAGGGCTCAGGATGGTGACTTCCCCAAGGTCATTTCATGGCCGGTGGCCATGTCCTGATTGACCCCTCTGATACTGCATCCGGAACCTGCCCTGTGCTTTGGTGTGCAGCTTGGTTTCATCTGCTAGTTCCCTCCATCAGTAAGGAAGTGTTAAAGCTACAGTCGTGTTTCAGCTCTCATTGCCCTGTCGGTAGCTGTCCTTCCTTTCTCCCGTGGTGCCATTTGCTTGTGTGGCATTTTGGATTCTCAGAATCCCTCTGACCTTCTTGTTACCAGCAATAGTGAGACAAGAAACTAGTGTATCCTTTTTAAGTATCAAAAGCCAAGAGCTGGATTGGGGACCTTGTGAATCATCTCTGTGAGCCGTTGCTTGTTTAAGGGGGTAAGAACTGGAGCAGTTGCTGTTTCAGAAGGTGAATCATAAACCAAGCTGCTATTTGTCATGTGTTAAGTCATCTACCAGATCCTGTTTGTGTGTGCTGGCATCTACCCAGAGCAGCAGCCTGCAGGCAGGCCAAGCAGAGCATCTTGGGATTAAAGGGGGAGAAGGAATCCCTCCAGCCCTGGGGTGAGGGGGGAGAAGGCATCCCTCCAGCCCTGGGGTGAGGAGGGAGAAGGAAAGGAGTTCAAAGGGTGCAAAAGGAGCTGATGGTGGTACTGTGTTCCCACACCACTTGGGATTTTAAAACCGCTGGTATGAAGTTCCCAGCAGCAGAGCTGTAGGAGCAGGAAGTGCAGCTGAGCTGGGTGTCAGGGGGATGCCATCATCACTCCTCCGTACGTGCTCCTGGCAGGGGATTGCCGGGAGTCCGCGCTTCGGGGCTGAGCTGGCTCTTTGTGTTCTTGCAGGATGAAGACCTGGTGAAATGGCAGGCGATGTTTGAGGAGGTGCCTGCGCAGTTAACGGAAGCAGAGAAGAAGCAGTGGATTGCCAAGCTGACTGCCGTCTCCCTTAGCTCCGATGCCTTCTTCCCTTTTAGGGATAACGTCGACAGAGCTAAACGGGTAAGGTCACAGTGGTGCCAGGATGCTAGGGTGACTCCAAAGAAATGTCTGTGCAGCCTGGGCTTTTCATTTGAATTGTGTGTGGAGCGCTGAGGAACGTCTCTGCTCTGTGCTGCTGGCTAGCAGAGCGCATCCTGGGAGGGATGTTTCTCATGGTTACTGGTCTCGCATGGATAGTATTATCCAGCCATTGCTCAGTTTGTTGATTTGGGATGAATAGAGGATTAAAGTTTATTAAACTGTTTTAAGAGTATCAAGACAAGTCTATTGCTTCCAGAGGAACCATTTTACTCTGATTTCTGAGCCGTGGAGATAACTGACTACTCACATGAGGAGCTCTGTGGTGAATGGCTTTGGGCAGTGGAAGCCTCTGTTTGTTGAATCCTTAATATAGCGCGATGTGGATGAAGGCCTGGGGCTGCCAGCTCCTTTTCGGGGAGATTTTGGTTTTCTGTCCTCTAATCCTTCCACTTATCTCTGTATTTGTTCAGAGCGGAGTACAGTTCATCGCTGCCCCATCTGGCTCGGCTGCCGATGAGGTTGTGATCGAAGCTTGCAATGAGCTGGGGATAACTCTCATTCACACCAATCTTCGGCTGTTCCATCACTGAGTTTGCCGTGGGCTGTTGCAGTACCTCTTTGATCACAGTCTCACCAGCAGCAGTCACTGGAATATCACCAGCTTAATTGGGAGGCACCTGCAGTCTGTGCTTAGAAAGTGTTTGTAAGATCTGTAAATGAGATCTTTCCCCGTGTAACAGAGAATGGAGGCACAAGAAGTTGGCCTCTAATGTAGAAAATAAGTCTCTTTTGCAAATAAACATATGGTTCTTAGCTACGTGGAGTCTGTAGTCTTGTGTCATCCAAATACGGTGTCCTCAGGAAAAAGGTTTATTTTTGAGGTAAATTTTATGGTCTAAACTTTACTAATTCATGAGAAAGCCTTTGGAATGGTATGAAAGCCTGGCTTATGCCCAGCTTCTTAATGAACTAATAAAAATCTGTGCTGTAAACTGAACTGAGCTGCTTTGTATTGGTTTTGGTTTGGGTTTGGGTTTTTTTGGTTTTTGGGGGTTTTTTTGAGTCAGCAGATAGTTTTCTCCAGGCTCTTTAATCCATTATTCTTCTGTGAGGAGAGGGGAGCAGGTCCTTTGTGCAAGGCAATCTCAGGTTGGGTGCTCTGAATCCTGTCCTAGATGTCTGCTTTGGGCTGAGAGGCAGTGTCAGATTGCTTTCCCCGAGGTAAAAGACTCATTCCTGTGAGTTTGACATGCTTGTTCTCCTACCGGGAGTTCAATTCAGAGTTCATAAGCAGGCATCTGGGAAGCATCTTGCCTGAAGCCACTTCCTTTCTCCATTGTGCGCAATTTGCATTAAGCAGATTTGAACTCTGATTAGAAAAACAAAGTGAAAATCTGGAGCACAGTGAGATGAATAAAGTAACAGCCCAGACACGTTTTTTGCTGGCAATCACTGTGACCATTTCAAAGAGATTTTTTTTTTTTGTTCCATTTTATAAAATCTGTTCAGTTTTGGCAAGGAGCAGTCCACAGTTTTGCAATAAACACTTCTGTTACAGCTCTGATCTCAGCTGGTACAGAGCAGAAAGTCTGCATGTGTTCCCTTTGCTCAAGCAATAGCAGGGGCACAGAGGCAGGAGATGGCCCTGGAAGAGGAGAAATTCAGGTTGTGTTCCTGGCTCTGCTCCTGATGTGCTGTTACTCTGCGCATATATTTTATTTTACCTGACTGCCCATTTGATCCAGACTGGTTCAACCTAAGCAAAGCAATTTCCTGGGGGATGGGAGCTGTTCAAGAGATCACAATCCACATGCTGGTTTTACCTTAATGTGTTTGTTCCATCTGCTGGAGTGAGGAGGGGAAGAACTAGTCTTTGCTGTTGTGCCGTTTTGACCATGCTGTGAGGTTCTCTTGGGAATCTGTTAGTCTGTTCTTTACCTGCCTCTTCTAAAGCATCAGCTAAAGCAGAGGCTGGTAATAAGCATCTGGCAGCTCCTGTTCTGGTGTGCGCCTGCTTAGCATTTACCCTTTGCTTGCTGTCCTTGGGGCACTGTTCAATCTGCTGATGGAAGTTAATAGGTACTAATCTCCCAGGTGAGATTTCTGCATGAGATGTTAGTAAACGTCTGACGTATCAAGACAAGGGCCTCTCCGTTGCGTTACTTGTGCTGTCCTGCAGAACTGGGGAACCTGCACCTACGCGTCCCCTGTTCCTGCGCCGACAGTGTCCTCCACTACCCTGCCTCACTTGTCTTGACTAAAGCCTGATGAAAAGCTCTGCTCTAGTTCCAGGTGTGAAGTGACCTCATAGGAATGCCCATGGGGGTGGCTTGTCACCTGGGCTGTGGTGACAATTTTAACTAGCCTGAAGCCTTCCCCTTGAAGGAAACTGGCAGTGCACGAAGCCGGGGACCTGACTGCCTCCTGTTCTGGGCACAGAGCCATGGTGTCCTTGTAGGACTACGCAGGCCTGGAACCAACGGCTCCAGCTGCCGCTCTGTGAGGTCAGGTCAGGAGCTGCTGTTTTTAAGCTGCTGAGAGATGCCCTGAAGAGGGGATCCAGTCCCTGCTGGTGGCAAATCCCTGCTGACAATTGGGTTTAAGGGCTGTGAGCCTTCCCCCAGGGCAGCAGGCCAGAGGAGTGGTTCTTTGTAAGAAAGGGCTGTGTTGGCCCCCAACGGTTCCCTATGAGGTATCTGAGCTCCCAGTTGGATGAATTACTTCTCCCTTTGATATTGACAATGATTAAAAGCAAACTGCGTAGCTCTGCTTAGTATCTGTTTCCCATAGCAAAGGGCATGTCTCTTCTTGTGGCGGGGGAATAGGTCTGTTCCCCTCCGTTGATGCTTTTTGAAGAGCAGCATGCTGACAGGCTCTGTTCTGCACCGTCACCATGTGGCGCCTTGCCCCTGGCAGCGCCTGTGCTGGCAGAGCAAGAACAGCTCTCAGACATGTGGAAGTAAACGGAGGGTAGGGAGGACTCGCTCTCAGCCTTTGCAGTCAGTAGCAGAGGATTTTTTTCCTTTTTTTTTCCTTCAGTCATTCCATTCTTTGCTGGAATAGAGTCCTAACTCTGGTTGTTCCTGTGCTCTGTGTTAGCTGAGAAAAAAATAAATGTGGAGATGCGCCTCCTCTTCTGGAAGAGAACAGCTATGGGCTCTGGGCTTGGCATAGCTGTGAGGGCCTTGTTTGGGAGCCCAGGGCCTCTGAAAGCTCCCTGCTAACAGGGCAGATGATCCCTTCATCCCCACCTGGGCAGCTGCCCCTGCTGTGAGGGTGACTTGGGTTGGACAACATCAGTTGATCTGAGCACTTGAGGGGACCACGGCTATAAATGGAGCTTGTGTTTTAAGGCCCAGCTGCTGTTCTGTTGCCCCTTCGTGCACCACGGCCTGGGTGAAGCACGGGAAGCTTCAAAAACCTTGGTTCCTTTTGTTGCTGATTGTTTCTATAAGGGAAAGACTTGCAGTTGATACTTTGGATCTCACAAGTTTCTACTGCTTCTGTGCTGCACTCTGCGAGTGGTTTTCAAATGTAACTGAAAATTAAAGATGAAGCTGAGTGACAAAATACCCAGCATTACACTCGTAAATGTTAAACAGTCTTCAGCAGTGCAAACCCTCATGCTTTAAAGGCATGGAGAAACCTCTAAAGAGAGCTTAGGCAAATGCATTGTTTAGTCATTTTATCCTGTACTGCTTTCTGAGGGGGAGTGGGGTTGCTGTTACAAGAGCTGTGACACTGGAGTGAGGAGATGAGAGGGACTGTGGCAGTTCCCATGTGTCTATGAAGTGAATCACGTAGTGGCAAAGTGACTAAGTAGGGATCTTTGCAATTGGTGGAAAGCAATCTATAACCCTCACTTGGGAAGGACGTGAGACTAGAACTCTGGTTTATCAGCACAGTGTTCTTTGGGGTCTCCACCCATGCCACTTTTAGCTCTCATCTATCTTAGATACTCATTTGGCTCTTGGAACAGTGGTGGGATAGAACTGATTTCTGCTGCCATCATTTTACTGTTTGCAAATGTTTTGGTTGCTCTATAGATGGCAATCTGAAAACAACTGCCATGTGTGCTTCTCATGTCAGGAAGCCAGATTCTGTTTTCATGCTCTGCTTTATTCAATCCAGAGAAATGCATTGACTTCAGTAACACAGTGCTTCTGTAGGCAAGAGAGGAGTGCGGCCTGAGGAGTCATGACAGAACCTTTCATGTTCTGTATCTGCAAATGCTGTACAGGTTTTTGCAGCGTTGGCAGCGCAAGCTGAAGGGACTTATTGCTAACTCTGTTCATTATAATCCAGACTGGCTTTGTTTTAAAAAAGGTTTTGAGGAGAATCTCCTTTACCTCCCTCGCCACCCCACAAGGCAGAAGCACAGCAGACTTGAAAGCGGTCTTTGCTTGTAACACCTGGGTGCTGTCTGTCCCCCCTTTTGTGAGACTCTCTGCAGAGGGAAGGGAAAGATTTCTAAGCTGTTGTTGCAGCAGTGCTTGCAGGCGTGCTCACTAGCACCTGAAGAACCTCTGTTCTGGATTTTGTAATTTGAATTTACCGCATTGCAAATGGAGATGGAATAGCTGAGTTGAAAGAAGGGTGTGACAGCCCCTCTACAAACCCTTTAGATGGTCAGGGGTGACTTATCCTCCATCACAGAGCGTGGTGAGGGGCAAGGCATGGAAGCAGGGGCTCGGAGACGCAGCATCCATGTGGACCTGGGGGGGGGCCACTGCATCCACGCCCAGTTAAGTTTTGACCACATCCAACTTCAAACACATGGCTGGCCTCACTGATTTTGGCAACTCAGACACCAACAGCATGCTTGATGCCAGCTATTTAAGTGTGTGGCTGGATTGAGGACCATCTCTACCCCAGGTGACGGCCATAGCATGGAATATCTTCCTTGTCCTCCCCCCTTTCTCTCTTCCACCTATTCCCGCAAAGCAAGTCTCTGCCCCCTGCAGCACCACATACATACTCGGTGTCTCTGCGCTCTACTGGGGCGGAGGTGCAGCTGGAAGTCTTTAATTAACAAACTGATCTACAGATAGTCTCTTGAGGTTTGCTTCGCGCTTCATTGAGATGTTTGTTCCATCTTGTTTCAAGGCAATGTTACTCCAGCTCAGAATAATAATCTTCATCCTAGATTCCGTGGTAGCAAAGAGAATCACTTAAACTACATGACTGGTTTGTAAATCTTTTTATTAAAAGAGTTGTTTTTTTCTTTTCCACAGTAGTAAAGCTTTGGCACTTACAGTATAAAAATAATCACTGATCATAATTACACCAAATTCCTCTTTGTCAACTGCATACTGAGTGTCTTCAATACATTTTATTCCCATATAAAAACACTTGAAGGTCAGGGGAACAAAACTGATAAATAACAGTATGAGATATAAAGATACAGCTAGAAAAATACTAGGATCATTGAGAAAGAATTAGGACTGTGCATATTTTAAATATCACAGTGACTGGATTTGCTGTTCCTATCTTATTGCTGGCTGCACGCTTATGTGAAAGCAGAAGTGTTTGATGGACTTTCCTACCGCTAAATTTCAGTAATGTACTCAAATGTTCTTTGTATAGCATGGGAATCTTGAATTTCTACACCCTCCCTCCCCCTCAATATTCTGATCCCCCACCAATTTGTGATTTAGCATCTCCCCCCTTTTTTCTTTAAATTTGAAAATACTGGCTGGTATTCAACCCCTTGAGCAAAAACAAGACAATCGCTATCAATCATGAGAAAAGTCTGAAACACTCCAAGAGTGGCGCTTGGAGAAGCTGTGAGTTGAGCTTAAGCTGGGAAAATGGCTCCAGAGAAGAGGGCCATTCTCAAAAGATGCAGTTTGCTAGCATCACTCCAGTTTGGATGGTAACCGTGGCAGATGGGTATTTATACTTTGGTTTGCCTGTTGCCATTGCCGCAAGAAGTCTTGCTGGATGTTACTTTCCCCGTGGATGTTGTGTGTCTGCCTGTACATCTAGGGGCATGAAACACTCAATGGGGCAGTTGACGTTCTGTCAGGAGGGAAGGAAATCAGTTAGCGCTCTGTCCTGTAAGGACGGACACGTCTGGGGCGTGCTTTGGGCTGAGAATTGTTGCCAGCCGGTGTAGCTGTTTAGTTTCTCAGCACAAAGCACACAGCTGGGTTACAGCAGCACGTGAAGACGAGGAAACCACTACACACACTACCACCTCAGAGCATGCAGGCGCACCCCAGTGCTAGTGAACGAGAAGTCCTGGTGCCATGAGTGTGGCAATGAACACTGTGTGTGGAAGCGTGAGCTCGAGCACATGTTCTGTGCTGCGCAGAGTGATGGGTTGCTGGATCAGTTACTATCACGCACTTCTGAGCAAAGAGAAAGCTGCCCGCTGCTCTTAGCCCTCCAGCCCTATTCAGACCCCACACCTCTGTGCCATGGACCACATTCGCAGTAAGGGAGGGCAGAGAAGGAAAGTGTACTCACGGTGTTTGTGGCCTGGTGGTATCTCTGTGTAAACTGTGTGTATGTATGGCCAGCAGAGCCTTCGGGAGCCACCTCCACGCTGGGTCTGCGGCAGTTGTCACAGCGCCAGCCCTGGAGAAACAGAACGTGCGAATGCCAGTCAGGCCCTACACATGCTACAGGTGGGTACAGCCCCACCAGCACCAGTGGGGTTCCTCACACTTTATACTTCGCAGGCCCTAACTCCAAGGCCCTGAAAGTACTTACACTCTCCTACTAATTATTTTTCTTTGTACATGGGCCTGTTTTGGCCAGGCATTAGACACCATCTGACCTGAAACTCAGCAGTCTTAGGATTCCACTGCAGCATAGCCTGCTCCCCTCATGCCCTGTGCTCAGCATGCCAAGTCCCTCCTGCTTACCTGCTGTCCTCCATAACAAGTGCAGGAGCAGATGGCCCCAAAGTACTCCTTCTGCCACTGCTCTCCAACTTGGTACATTTTCCCATCATCGTAGCACGTGGTCTCATCTGTGGAGGAAAGGCAGAGCTCAGTTGCACAGCCTGTGCTCAGCTTTAAGCATTATCAGAGCCAGCTCGGTGATCAGAGCACGAGTTTATGGCCAGCACGCTCTCCCTGTCTGACCAGGGGCTCACTGACTGGCAGGGGGAACATCAGTCATTTTCATAGCTCTCCAGACACTTTAAACTACAACATGAGGGCATTTGCCTGACAAGAGCAATGCAGTTTAATTCCTAGTGTGAAGTCTAGAGGATCTTCAGGCAACAGGCCCTGCAGAAAAGTCCTGTGTTAGCGATTAGGGTCATCTGCACCGCTCAGTGCAGTGACATGTCCCTCTGATGTGGCTCCAGGGCCAAAGGCAGACAGATGCTGAGTGTGCTGTGACCTTAGCTAACAGAAGAGGGTTTTCTTCTTTTTAAGCTTGGGAATGTGCATTTTATGCCTTCAGCTCTTGTGAGAACAGATTCAATCTGTCACTGAGTCAGCCTCCAAGACCTGAATCAGACATCCTGATACTCTGCTTGCCCCCATGGCAGGACTTCAATGGAAACAGCCCTGAGATGCTGAAATTTCCTGAACAGGACCTCACATGAATAAACATCAGCAGGAGACTTACGTGGTTCACACTTGAATTCTCCTTTCCCATTTCCAAGGCACGTGCAGCTCATCATCTGGCCATTCTCACCCTGCCGGTCCCACTTCTCCCCAATCTTGTAGTTTACACCATTATCGTGGCACCACTCTGGAGAAGGCAGAGAAACAAGAGAAGCAGGAGTTATCCCCCACCCTACAGTGACATAGTGGGAGGAGGAGAAAAGCTTGGTGTTGTCTCAGGAGCCAAAAGAGGGGCAGGAGAAAGAATCTTTTCAGTTTGTGTAAGTCCCAAGGAGGAAATGTGTTCCTGCTGGAATTGGGTTCAGCTCCTGCAGCTTTTAACTGCCGAGGACTGTTGCAGCTTTGGGAAATGGCTAAAGGTTCTTAGGAAAAAAATAAATAGGATGTGACAAAGACTGGGAAGGGGGAGAGGGAGAGGAAGGCTGGCTAACCGGAGAGGAAAAGAAATGAAAGGGAATTTAATAGACATGGGGCAGGAAGGGAGAGAAAAATATTTTAAATGCTCTTTTTTTGAGCAAATACCCAGTAAAACTGTATCATAGAAACTGCAAAACACAATTGGTAAGCCATGTGTATCCAATGATTAAACATAAGTATTAATCCTGTAAAATGTCTTCCCTGCAGTCATTCCTCTGAGTCTATGCAAAGTGCAGAAATATCCTCTTTGCTTAGCTTACTCCACAATTTAAAAGCATAATTTAAATTAAATTAGTTGGATATGTGTTGTGTTAAACCACTCAGTCACAGACTTTTGTTCCATTCCCTTAAATGAAGTTTGATATTCTTCCATGTAAACCACAGTCCTGCTAAGAATAAAACTTAGTGCCTCGACAGAGGTCTTGCCTGCTTGACAGAGCTTGAAAAAGCAGCTGGCAAAATTAGAAAACTGGTTCTGCAGGATGCTTTGCAAAGGCTGTCTGCAATGCAAACCAGACTTGGTACTTGGCGTAATACCCACTGAAATCCACCAAAGTTCTGTCTGGCCCACTGCAACGATGTATGTAATTAGGAGGTGAAGATTCAACCATAGTTTAATACTCAAAACTATCTTCTTAAGGGGCTACTCAGATACTACCACTTAAGCATCTTGCCTATCTCACTTTTACACATTACCTAGACATGCCTGCAAGGGTAGGGAAAATAGAACCAACATTTAAATTTGGTGAAAAAGTCATTACCCATCAATACAATATTGATTGTTGCTGAAGCAGTGAATAGCAGTATACTAGATAAGCTGCACAGCTCAGAAGTAACCAGAGTTTTCCATCACTTCTCAGGATGCAAAACACTGTTTTGGTTTAAAAAGTTAAGAGCCTACACTTATTTGCATCAGGCTGGTTCTGTCAAACATGCTCTTAGTGCTCACAGAGCCTGGAGACAGGGATGGTGAAAAGCAAGCTACTCACTAGAAGAATCACATCGGAAGTGACCACTGCCAAAGCCTAAACACTGGCACCAGAGTTTAAAGCCAGTTTCAGATAACCGCTCCCACTCCTCCCCAATGGAATAGAAGGAGCCAGTGTAAGTATCAAAGCAGGTGTCGTCAGCCGGCTGGTTTAGTCCTTCAGACACTGGAACAAAAAGAGAAGAAACAGGCATCATACATAGCAATAGGAACTGCTGAACGACAGAATGATTTTCACTGAATACATGGTTTTTTTCTTACAATATCCTGGCAGTAATGGAGCTACCCCAGGGGCATATACTTGATGGTTCTGGCAGCAGACCAGACTCCCTGTAATTTATTTTCCATTTGCATGTGTCAGAGCAATTGAATGATAAAAAAACCTGACATGAAGGCTATTTTCATTTTGATTTGCCAAGTTTCAAGCAAGTGTGAGATTTTGCATTTGCTGTTGGAGAGCAACAACCTGACTTAGCCTGTTTTTAAGAGAAACATGCTGTGAGATGCTGGAGAGCAGCAGGAGGTTGGTAGCTGCATGTGCATTTTTTGGGGGGCACTTCAGACACGGCAGGGGAATGGGAGGAGACCAGACCATGCTGTTGGACAGATCAATTTCCACCTTAGGTGTGTGCCTTGATTGGAAGATGGGTCTTTCACAACCACCAGTTCAGTGTGTGATGATCAGGGTCAAGAGTTAATGCTTTCAGTTCAGCCTGTGACAGACATATGGCTGGAAAGGGAGAAACAGCCTTATTTCCCAGGGAGGTGGGGGCACTAGGGGGTCGCATGGCGTGGCCTACTGGGTGGACAACATAAATCTTTAACTCTTCATTTCTTCTTATCCCATCCTGCCCTCTTCTTTTTGACCTCAGAATACACACAGGAGGAGATAAAGGGAGAGAAAAAGTTGTTGACCAGACCCCTGTGCTGGTAAAAGCAAAGCTCAGGCCCCACAGGGTGTGTGTGGGCTCTGGGCTTTCCGGCTGTGGCAAGTGCCATCTCTGACCACAAGTACTTGCGGTCGGTCACGTGGGTTCTAAGTGCTGCCTGTTTGTGCTTAGTCAGCATCTCTCCTGGCAGCCTGCCCTGCTGCCAGACCTTTGGCATGGTCTAGCAGTGCTGCTGGATAACCAACACAGAAGTGGTAGCAAATGACTGACATAGCAGTTCAGCTGGCCACCAGCAGCTTCCCATAAGCATGATGTGTTATTGTGCCAGCAGATCTTCGCTGCTAGGCAGGAATCTGCAACACCAGCACGATCCTTGACTTCCTGTGAGAGCAGTAAATACCAGATCTCCTGGTCTCTCTCAGGCACTCGCCCTAGAGGAGTGTACAGAGCGTCAAAGCACGTTCTTCATGATTAGACAACAGTTCAGAACAGCTCTGGTCACACCATCAGTGTAGCAGTTAGCTATCCAAGACCAGTGGACCTCACAAGTCACTTGTCCCAGTGCCCTGGCTGTGAACTCTCCTTGTCAGGAGAAGTTTCCTTTCTGAACTATTCTCAATCCTGAGCACCAGGTAGGTTGACTTGGGTAAGAGACATGAGGCAGGGACAGCACAGGTTCAGCTAGACTCCATAAAGCTTTTACTGACCAGTGTTGCCAACTGTGACCACCTCCTCCAGCACCTTTTGTCTCCGGTGATCTTTCAGGGCTTCCACTATGATGTTGTAGGTGGCCCCTCTTGTAAGACCAGTGAGTGTAGCACTGGAGGAAGTTCCAGGAACCCTGAACTGCAACAAGAAGCAATGCCAAGTCACCGGCAAGGGAAGAGTGATTACTCCTTAGGTGTCACCCCACTCACAGGAAAGATGGGCTGTTTAGGTTGACTTCTATGCTCTGTACCATGATGGAGCCAGCCCATTCCCCTTAGACATTCCAAGAACTTCAAACAATACCAAGTTAAACTTGACTCCTCTGGACTATGGTTCATGAGGGATATGTTATTACTGTACTTCAGGGAAACAGAAACCAAGGGAGACAAATGAGAAAGGCTAAGGGAGTCTTTGGCTTGAAGAAGCAGCACCTCAGACTTTGAAACTTGCAGTCGTCTCCCTGACTGCCCCCTCCCCTGGTGAAACATTGATACTGACAGCATTTCAAGGGCTTTCTGGTTTAGCAGTTTTATCCTGTAGCCTTCTCCATGGAGCAGAGGAGGAAGGCATTTATCTTGCTCTCAACTACCTGTTAAAAAGACTCTTTAAGCCAACTCTGACTGCCACCCCCTTAACACAGCAAAGGGACTGGATTCCCAAGAGTCATCTGCCGCCACAGGTGAGGCTAACACCATTCCTGTGCGAAGACAGTGCACTTACTTGCAGAGTATCTTCATCCTGGCTGACTGGCTGACATGAGATGATGTATTCAGAGCTCTCCAGCAATGGCCTCCAAGAGATGGTTGTCTGAGAAAGAGCTTCTTGACCTGTGGTGTCATTGCGCCTGGGCCCACGGGAGTGTGGGTATGAAGGTTCAACTATGATAGGCACTTGGTACCCAGGGATTTCAATCGCTTCATCTACATTTGGTGGCTGCCGTCTTGACCCCGGCCTAAGGGGAGTTGCTGTAGTGGGTACAGGCCGTCTGTAGCCATGCTCCTCAAAGAAGACTTGTTGACCCTGGTGTCCTATTGTCTGTGGGTGCCCAGAGGTGCCTGGAAGTTGGATACCGTTTCCATTGTCATACCTATTGTTTGTGAGGTAAGGGGTCCCGTCGTCAATGGAAGGTACGTCCAGAATGTCAGGTTGGTTGGGGTGCGGTCTGGTAATCAATGTGGGAAGATCATCTAGCCAAAGAAAGGTTAGAAGCCATAAAGCAAAGCATGGCAAATTAACAACAGTAAATTAAACAGCTAGAGTGGATGCTGCACGCTGCTCTAAGCATCAAAGGTTAGCAATCATCCCAAGATGCAACACACTTTTTATGACCTCATCGTGACTGAAGGTATTTTCTATCTCTTTATATATTTATATACTATATAAATATATACTATAAAAATATACGTATATTTTTCATACATAGGCATAAGAAGTGTGTTGGTATGAAGTTTTCATACAGCTGAGCAACAGTTTTGCACACCGCAACCCAAAGAAGCCACCACTGGTCAAATTGAGAAGAAATTATTACAACAGATATTCACAGGTTATCAGTTTAAGAAAAAATCACTGGTGTGCAGTAAGAAAGGCTTGGTGATCACATTCGGATATAGTGCTGGTATTTTGCTTGCTACAGGTATCTCAATCTCGCACTGTGGAAGGTGTAAAGTAGGAGAAATGGAATGGGCAACAAATGAATAGATTCTGCCTTTGATGCCATCATGTGCTAGATGGATTTGAGTGTCAACCCTAATTTAATTACCAATTAGGTACCCAGGCAAGACTTATGCACCAAGCATGTTGTTCTGTTCTTAGCATTCAAAACCAGATAAATATGATTAATGTAATCTCAGAATCTTACCTCCTGCATCCTAGAAAGGAAAACCTCTTTACAAAGCCTATTTGACTTATAAAAAACTTATGGCTAAATGGTGTGAACAGGATATTTTAAATAAGATTATTATTTCAGTCCTGAGACTGTATTCCCCAACTGGAAGACACACAACAATCCAGAGCTTTGTTTTACCTGTCCTTTTTCTGCCAACCAGTGGTTCACTCTTTTGATTGTTCTTCACAGCAATGATGTAGATGATGTATTCGGTTCCTGGTTCCAAACCTAGGGAGGAAGGAAGGACAGACATAAAGCAAACTTCAATGTAAGCGTTGCTTTTATGATTATGTGTGGGATCTAAGGCAGAATGAGAGGTGGATATGGCTTTGTATGGGTATGTGATTTTGGGATCTGAGGTTTTCAGGACAGTACAAAAAGAGTCCAGCCTCCTGCTCCTAAGAGCAAGTTTGAAATCTGACCATGTCAGCTGGGATCATGGATGCTGCAGGCACAAAACGTAATGAATCTTCAGAATGTGTGACTGATGGGGTGCCAGAGTCATAGGCTGTTTGTCTTGAATGGATGACAGTTGCGGTGGCAATGGAAACAAACATCTGTGGATTGTTCAAATCTGACGGTTGATCTGATCAGTGAAGTGTATTGTGTTTGTAGCACAGGTGTGCTTATAAAACCACCATCGGTCATGAGGAACCACAAAAAAGGAACAAAACTTTGTCTTTCTCTTAGTTGAACATCAACACATTTTATAATTAGGTCTTCCCTCTCTCTTCAAATTTAAGTGTTTCAGGTGAAAAGCTCTCAAACAAAACAGAGACAGGTACCAGTAATAGTAGCCTCAGTGGTGCCAGGCCGAGGGCGAGGCAGAACCTCCTTGGGAGGTGAGCCAGGTTTCTCATATCTGATGATGTAGCCTGTGATCTTGGCTCGTGGAGGCTGCCAGGTAACCAGGAAGGAGTTGCTTGTGGTTGTAAGGAAGCGCAGATTAGAAGGAGCATCAATAGCTAAGTGAAAACAAAAGGAAACAAGTCAAATGCAGTAAAGGCAAGCATATTCTTGACATCCTTCTCAAAGTTAGGAGTAAAATCTATTGCTGTAAGTCACAGAAAATACTATATGTCATATCATAGAATCATAGAATGGTTAGGGTTTGAAGGGACCTTACAGGTCATCTAGTTCCAACCACCATGCCATGGGCAGGGACTGCTAGATCAAGCTTGCCAGGAATAAATATTATATGTGATCAGATTATAGACAACTTCTGACAGACCATATGTGATTACTATGTGTTAGCATGAGCAGAAAAGTCAGACAAGATCATTACCAGTGGAGGCATCAATCACTACCGGGGAACTGCGTGCATTCTCGTTCAGAGTGTAAAGGTAGATCTTGTAGTCATTGCCAGGTTGCAAGCCTAAAATGAAGTTGAAATAAAAATGTTAGCTAATCTGAGGAAGCCACCCAAAAGGGGCATCGGAATGTCTTTCAACAACAACTTCTTGGAGACTAGTCTTTATAACTCAGGTATTTTTTCCCACCTTTTGTTCCTATAGTATTTCTCATCAAGGAAATTCAACTATAAAATGAGAACCCAACGTTCCTTCTGATATGACCCCAGGAGCTCCTGCACTTGCACAAGCCCCTCACTTACCAGTGATAGTGTAAGTCCTAACATCAGGGCTGATGGTCCTTTGAATGGGGTTCTGGCCACTTGCTGGGACAGCATCAACTTGGAAGCCAGTGATGGTCTCAGTCTTGGTTCTCCAGGTAATGGTGATGGTTGTCTCAGTGGCATCTGTCACACGGGCCCTGCGAGGGGGACTAACATCTGCACCAGAAGGAAAAGATCTCCTGTCAATACAGTGGGGATTGTGAATCTTACCAGCTAAGTGTTTGTGAAGGCCTTTGCTGGAGCTTTGTACAGAGCCCTACTTTTGACACAGAGTAAGATCTCAGCCTCTGCAGCCAGCACAGAACTAACTGGTCATTTGTGGAGGATCACTACTTACTTTCAAGAGTGGTGACCACCCCCTGGGCTGGTCGGCTGGTCAGAGAGTCCTTCAGGGCATACACGCTCACTTCATACTTGGTTGCTACCTAGAATGGAAAAAGTTATACCATGTTACGAGAAGGATCTGGCACAGTGGGAAATACTCCTGCCCTCATTCAGTGTTTGGTGAAGCCACATTGCTTGGTCTTACTGAAGTATGAAACCTTAAAATAACTCCATGACAGATTGATGGGATAATTCTAATTGTTTCCAGCTGTAATAAAAGGGTAGACATGGACCCTGATAAACAGTGCTGTTGATAATACTAGGAGTGTCTATGTGCACACCCAGAAGCAGAGGAAATCCTGGAAGAAGCTTATTTGTCATTCCTCATTTTGGAATCCATGCTTCAAAGCTGATTCTTCTGAAAAACCTAATTTACATCCTGTTTCTCTCGGGCTTAATGGATGCCATTTGCTACAATAAAGTGCTCTTGCTGCGAAGAAATGAGAATGGTGGAAGTTAAAGTGTGGTCTTTCATCCTTGACTGCATCAGACAAGGAGCCCACTTAGATTAGAATGTTTTTTAAGGCTCATTTTTGAAGTTGATTCATAAAACTCCTTAAAAACAGATCAGTAGCTTTTAAGATAGCAGGAACCATAAAAGCAGTGATTTTCAGCCTTTTCTAGTTCAGGAACTCCTGAGATTTGTCCAGTGGAGAAGATTGTTATATAGGAAATTTAAGCCTACTCACAAAAGACTTACATTTTTTACTTACATTTTACAGACGTCTTAAAAATAGGCAATAGATTGCCAGAACTCTCATATTACAGCTTGAAAACCTCTGGATTAGGTCACTTCATCTGACCTCTTCTGTACAAGATGAGTAAAAACATTTTACTGGGTTACTGCTGATTGTGAATCTGATAATTTGCATTTGATTAAGGCATCCAGTCTCTCTGTGCTAGATCAGAATAGGGCAAGAATCCAGATTCAGCAGGCCAGTTCCTTGCCTTTTAAAAACTATGGCAACAAGTAGTTACAGCTGATGGCTAGTCAGACTTTAGACAGTCAGACCCTTGGGAGCTGTAATGATCTACTGAAGCTGAGGTTCCTGACCCAGGAATTTGAAATTGCTTCAGGTGCTAACATCTCCTTCCCACAACACAGTCTACATCACACAAAGAAAAGAGTTACCATTAATCCAGACACAACAGCAGATGTACTGTCTGGAGAAAGGTTGATTTCTTTCATAGGACCAGTCTTTTCTTTAGGATTCACTCTGACTCTGTAGCCAGTGAGGCGAACGTTTGGTGCGTTCCAGTTGACTGTAAGACTGGTGGGAGTTACCTGAGTAAACTTCAGGTTTGTTGGAGGTGGAATTGCTGCAAAAATCCAGATTGGCACATGGTTAGTTTGAAGAAGACAGTCTTGGACAAAATAATATTCTCTCCTGAACGTGACATAGTTCTAGGCCTGAAATACATGGGCAGGAAGGCAGTATGCCTTCTGCGAACACAGGCATAAAGCACCGTGGAAGGGGAGATTGTCAAATCTGTGGTAACACCTTTCAGGGGAAATAAGGAGATCTCCATGCTTCAACCTTGAAGTCAGGTGAGTAACAACACTTTCTGTGATATAAGGTGAAGGCTTTGGGAGGTGCTTAAATCTGTAGTAGGCCAGTCTGTGTTAATTCTTCTGCCTGTCTCTGCTTTTCATCACACAGCTAATACTTCAGTCCTGCTTCATTTGCCTATATTTGTTTCTGTAATATGACTGATGATTTACAAAAGTAAGTAGGAAGCAGGCTCAGGAATTGCAAAGAGGATATAAAAATACTGCAAATGCAGAGGGGAAGCATTTTACAGCCACTTACACCAGTGTAAATTACTACACAGAGAGCAAGGCAATGGAAAAGCAGAGCTGTGGTGGCCATAAGGCTCATCACACAAGAGTCTCTTTATGAGCTAACACATCTGAAATCTTAAAAAACAAATGTTTGCATAAAAAAGGAGCATCCATTGAAACATTTTCTTGCCTTATTGTTGGTAATCCTTCGGCTGTAAACAGGGGAAAAACATACCTTACCAGAGTGCCCACTATTAGCATGCTGCTGTGAAGTTTTCTGATTTTATAGAGTGGAAATACAAGATAATTCTTCCTTGTTGCTTTGTTCAGAGCTCAGTCTAAAGCCTATGAGAGTCAATAGATTAAGTCTTGAATGACTTCAAATATGCTTTTGAACAGCCCACAAAGGGTAAACCACAGAGAGTGGGTTTTAAAAATTACTGTATTTGCATTTTTGGCAGGTAGTCAGCCAGCTGCTTCAATCATTACAGCACTTTGTTTCAGTTTAATATAGCAATGTGTTCACTAGGAACCACTGTCTTCATTGCAGCCCTGGAATTATAGGGCCAACTTTTCATCCACAAATGAATGGGAGACCTTTACTGTAAAGGCACTACCTTTGTCATAAAGACATGTCTGGCAATCTTGGAAGCTCTGCAATGGATTCCATATCGCTGGAAGTAATTTTATCTCGAGCAATAGCTTCCTCTTCTTTTTTTCACAAAGGAATTTTACATGTGTTTTACATGGAGTTGGATCTGACTGGCACATCTGGGAAAGGACTCTCTCAAATGGAGCATGTTCTCTTCCTGTGGAGGTGATGTGAGTGCAGGTTGTGGGCATGCACGCGGGCTGTAGTCCTTAGGAGAGTGCCAGTGAAGGATCTAGAGGCTTTATGAGACCTGAGGGTTAAGCAATCTCCCAGCTCTTCACACTGATCTTTTGCTCCAACAAACAGTGAGGACCCTGGGGGATGAAAGTTGCCCTAACCTCTCTGTTGTTGGTAACTGCCTCTGCTTCAGGTCATCCTGAAGACAAGACAAGGGCATTGTGAGAGGGTGGTTCACCATTAGTTAAGCTCTGTGACTAGGGACCAGACATCACTGATCCAGTTGAGGACTGAGAAGCAGCTATAAGGTGACATCCCTCATTTCTCTAGAATCTGTTCCTTCCATCCTGCTGATCTTTCCTGCCTTCCCTAATGTGTATGTAGGCTGACTCTGCTGGTAGCCAGCTCTCCAGCATCAACTAAGCCATGCCTCAAGAGCAATCACATCCCTTCGGCTGCCCCTGGGGCCTCCCCAGCGCGGAGCACCAGTTGTGCATGGAAGCACACTTTACCCAACAGGGCAGAAGCCACTGCTGCCATGGCCTGCTGGGTGGTGTAGTTAAAGGTGTACCTGTGGACTGGGTCCCAGTGAGGGGCAGGCTCTCCATGTCATCGTATATGGCAACGATATTGATAGTGTACTCAGAACCTGGCCTGAGGCCATGCAGCTCAGCAGTGTCTTCTTCGCCACCTGGGGCCGGCAATAGCTCATGGATTCCATCCTCAGGGCTTGAGTAGGTCACCCTGTACCTGGTGACTTGCCCCTGCGGGCTTTCCCAAGCAATTTTGATGGAATCAACATCCACCTCAGTGAATGTTAGTCCTTTAGGGCGGTCAATGTCTGTTAGGCAAATTAACGGTAAGAGGTTATGTGATAAAAAGCAGGTTGTGGGTGAGGAAAATAAAAAGCATTTCTATTACATGCAAAGCAGTTTTGGTTTTGCACGGGAGAGGGGGTACTTGATTCTCCTCTGTGCTGCACCTTGCACACATGCTTACACCCATGCAGGGTAAGGCTGAGAGTTTGCAGATGCCAGACAGCAGCAAGGCAATCTTGGCTTTGTTGAAATCAGAAGGACTTGCATTACCACCTTCAAAGCAGCCAGGACACCAACTCTTACCTACGTTTGAGTCCCCTTGGCACTGAAACCCCTTTTATGCAACTCTAGCAGCACTAAGCTACCTTAAAGTGGTCAAGAGAAGAAAAGAAACGGGAATTTTAAGACCCGTTTCTACCATCAGAGCCAGTAACTGGTTCCTAGTGCTAAAGGCAACCAGACAACCCACCTGACTCGGTAAATTTGGATTCATGCTGCATTTCGGTTTCACTACTGTAAGCTGCTGTGCAAAGCACCAGTCCAAGGAGAATCAGTCCCACTATTTTCTTTCATAAATTAATATCCAATTAACACACTTATCAAGAAAGTAAATTACTCAGTATATTATATTTTAAAATCAGTTAGAAACAAACTTTTCAGCTTTGTATTGAGTGCACAGGGAGTGTCCACAGGTGCAACTGCATAATACACACACTTCCTAATGAGACCAATTAATCAGATTTTCCAAGCAAGGTGGGGGCTTGGTGCTAGGCAGCAAGGTACGTGAGCCTTGCTCCACAGAAGTCTAGCATGGCTGTTACAGAGCTATATGCATTTGTTACGCAAAATGGGAGATAATTTTTATATTCAATCCAAATTATGCTTTTCTGAAAGATTTCAACTATTTTATCTGCCATGTTATATTAGTCCTGAATTTTCTACATTTTTTAATCAGCAAAGGTGATTTTTGTCCAGGAATTTGTTGGCTTGAAATTGAGACGCACTCTTTTCCCGCCCCTGTAAAGCTTCAGAGAAGCTCCTGTTGTCTTTAGGACAATTCTGTAAGTTATTTGGGGCTGAGCTGTGGTTTTGAATACAAGCCCAAGCAAGGAAATAACATGCATGCAAATCCCTACCCCACAGGTGTCCCTGAAAAAGGCACTTTATATCAGAGATATCTCTGAGTTACATGTTCCCTCTTGCCTCCTCTTTGTGTCCAGAGCAGTACTGCCATTCTGTGCAGGTAGATAGAGCAATTTGAGAGCTGAGCTGTCCTTTCTTTTGTGGTGCTTCATCCCAAGTTCTTGATAACTCATGTGGTTTCTTTTATTCCCTTGCACAGGGCAAGTGCTCCCAAGCCAAGTCTAGTCCCTTAACAGTAATCACCTTTGCCACCTAGCTCCAGAAAGGAGATATTTGCACATTTTTTCCACTGATTGGCTGAAGGCAAACAAAACGCAAAGATTTTTGCGGCTTTAGTGAAAGAAAATCAGAAGCGCAGCATTTTGACGAGGTGGGGAATTGCATTTTGCTGGTGTTTGAAGGAGAGGGACTGCATTTTTCCCAGCATCTGCAATTTAGGCACATGGTACTTATCGCAGGGCAGACCACCTTGCGTTCTCTTGGAGACTAGGCACTTGCCACTTGCTTTCACTGGGAATGTGATACTGCATGGTAGATTCAGGCATCAATAGATAACATTTGTTTTGTTACCATGAAGTGAAATACGTACTGGTGACAGCTGTCTCAACCAAGGGGAGGCTTTCTCCATTCTGATTCTGAGCGTAGACACTGACCATATACTCAACTGTGGGCTGCAGACCTTCAATAGTGACTTGCGTTTGATCTGGCAGGAAAGAACAACATTAGTCCATCTGCAGCTGCACAAAGCTGCAGAGCATTGGCCTCTAATCAGCCTTGAATGAAGGGCCTGTATTAGCCATGCATCATTAAAACGAGATAGGATTGACACATCAGGTTTACCTTTTACTTGCACTATGCCTCTCTGTCAGTGCAGAACAAGGCATCTGCTATTTGCAGCTGCTCAAAAGCCCCACAGCTAAAAGGGCAGGTTAGCACAGTAAAAAAAAAAAACAAAAAAAAAAACCACAGAGCAAGAGCAGACCAGCTTTCACCATTTTCTGTGATGGGATTGACCATTAACCCAACTGTGTCACAAGCACCCCTGAATGCTAATCTCTGCAGATGCCACAAAACCCGCTGTGTTCCTGAGAGCTGACTTGTCAGACTGTATGGTAATGAGGTCAAGCCTGTCACATATGTGACTGAGTCCATGCTATGACCAAGGGTCACATTATGTGACCTTCAGAAGGATTTCAGAGGAAGTTTTTCTGGATGCTAGAAAATCCAATGGCATTTCTTTGAAATCCAGGTGCCTTTCAAGAGATACTGAGGTTGCCAAGAACAACCTTTGCACCACAGTGGTGTCAAGGAAATGTGGAGCTTTTGGGGCAAAAATTGACCCACCTGAAGTCAGCAGGATCGCAAAAAAAAGGTACAAGGAGGAGAAAGTTTGCCTTTGAACTCATGACTAGTGCTTGATAGTGTTGATTTTAGTGTCAAGTCTTGCATAGTTTACAGATCTGGTGAAGGATGTCACGTACTCTTACCTGCAGGGACATTTTTAGTTTTTGTGGGTCCATGTCCTTTCTTGGGGACAGCTGTCACCCGATACCCTGTGACTGGAGATGTTGAAGGGAGCCATCTGATGCTGATACTGTTGTCCTGGACGTCAGTAACTTGCATCTGGGATGGTGTGTCTATTTCTGGGCAACAAAAATAGTTTTTTCTGAGTATGTTGGTACAGGAAACCCTCCCTCCACTGTTACCTCCTAGCTGAATTTTATTGTGCTCTTCATTTCCAGGCTGCACTGCTTAGAACAGAAAACACATGTTGCTATTTATTTGTCCCTCATGTTAGCCCAGAGCAAAAAAGCTTTAACCATGATGTGTGGGTGACTGACCTCTTATCAACGTTAGTTGAGGATTTTTGTTGTTTCAAAGGCTACTAAATGCCTTTATCTGCAGCTACAGTAGGATTAGGCTATATCCATATCAGGAGTGATATGACAGTCCTGGAGTTAGCAAGTCAGGTCTCAACAGCATCATATAATATGACAGTGCACCAGAAGCATCAGAGTCAAGACAAAAGTGACCCCATGATATGAGAGCCCAACAGGATTTTCATTCTGCAATAAGTGGTCAAATATTGCGTGTATCCCCATCTGGACTCCACAGGGTCTCCCCTCCTCCAAAAGTTCAAGTCCATGATCCCCTTCGGTGTCATGTCGTTATCATGCTGGGCCACCATGCTACACAGCTCCACTGAAAATTACAGGCTTAAAACATAGCCCATGACTTCTAAAAGAAACCAGGGATCAGGGATACAAACTTATGTGGATAAGCCAACACAAAGCTGTAGGGGTTTTTTGTGGTTCTTTTTGTTTTGTTTGGTTTGGTTAAACAGGTCTCACCTGTTTTGTAGGTGACGGTGACTGGCTTGCTGCTGGCAGGGCTGTCTCCACGGCCAGTTACAGCATACACGGTGATGGTATAGTCTACACCAGGTTTGAGGCCAGTGATGGTAGCAGTAGACATGGTGCCAGGCACTGTAAACTCCTGCACAGGGCTGCTTCCACCTAAGGAGGGTAGGGTGGAAAAATAAATGTAATGGATCCCTAAATTATACATTTTAAATCATTACAAAAACCAGGACATTTCTATATGCATTAAGGTGAAGACAGGACCCTGTTGATTTTAGTGGTTCTTTGGTAAAAGTCTATTTCAGACCAACCCAACCAAAGAAAAGAATTAAATATGTACACAGAACCACCTCTAACATGACAGGAGTGCTCCAGATGCTCTTTGGTTTTGGTAGACAGAAAATTATTTGCTCTCCTTTAACAAAAAGAAGACACCTATATTTGACAATCTTCTCTAAATATGCTGCAAGAATCTCAGAGATACAAGAGCTTATTGTCTGCTACAGTCAAACCTGCCTTTGTGCTTTGCTGTGACTTTCTAATAGCCTCAGAACAGTTTCTGGTCTGTGACTGGCCGTAGCAGCCTGCCCTCACCTGTTTCACCGTAAGTGATCCGGTAGTATCTGACTGTCACTGCAGGAGCATCCCAGGAAATCACAAGGCTGGTTGGGCTGGTGGGGGTGACTTCCAGGTCCCTTGGAACATCAGACACTAGAAAAACAGAGAATTGAGAGAGTTTAAATGCAGTTAATGTACATCAGCTACATATCCCACTTATCATACTGTGCTCCTCTGCTACTCATTTGCCTTAGTGCACACACCTCTACAAGTGATGTATCTGTTTAAAAACCATCAGGCATTGGACTAAATTTAATGAAAAGTGTTCTGCTGGCCCTAAAGACATCTGACTTGATATGAAAGTAGCATAGGTCCTCCCACCTTTTTCTAAATCAGGCCCTACCTCCGTATCACAGGGACTTCCTCATGAGCAGAGTTTCACCAGCTGGTAGGGAAGATCTGGTTTAAAAGCAACTACTTTGCTAGAGGACCCTCAAAATTCTCACGGCAACTTTTAGCCAGTATTCTCTCAAGGCTTACCCGTTGTTTGTTGGCCAACCAAGGGCACGCTCTCCTCCCTGCCATTGATGGCGATGATGCTGACCACATACTCAGTTCCTGGAAGCAGGTTGGTAAGGGTGATGGAGTTCCGCGAGGGGGGCACACGGTCCTCCTTGGGCCTGCCAGCACCATGCTCTGGGTGATGACGGATTTTGTAGCCCGTAACGGTGGCACGAGGAGCAATCCAGTGGACAGTGAAAGAGTTGGCAGTTATATCCGAGAAGTCAAGGCCAGTGGGAGAGTCAAGAGCTGCGTATTTCAAATGGACAAGAGACTGAGCTCAACTGAACTACTAGCCATGGTTCATTAAGCTCAGTACCACAACATTGCCAGATCCTAAGCCAAATGCTATTCAGCTGTGGAACTAAACACGCATGCATTCAGGATTGAAGCGAGATAACCAAGCACTGGAATGCAACTGCAGGAGAAGAGTGTATGGCACATGCAGACAACACAGCGTAAAACAACACACATGACCAGCAAACTCCGTTACATGGTTATGCAACAAGGAAGACTCAGTGATAGATATGATAGGCTCTACCTAGGCTTGTTCTCAGGCAGACGCTAGCAGTATATTCACACCAGGGTCTACAATGCTCTATTTAAAACCAAGAGAAGTTCTGGCTCTCGGACATAATTAGATGTGAGATTTCCTAGATTTTCATAGGTTTCCCAAGATGTGCATCTACATTGCTCTTTGGCATCTAGCTGATGGCCCATCAATGAGGTAACAACACACAAGAAAGAGCAACAAAGTCCCATTAATGAATGTTAACGGTATTAATCGCATATATGTCCAAGTATCACATGCTGCATCCAAATACCTGTCTTCTGGATTCCAGACAAAGGTGCACTCTCATGTTGCTCAGAAACACTGTAGACTCTCACCAGATATTCAGTACCAGGAAGCAGATCTGTGGAGTTTAAGTACAGGAATTTAGACATATTTCTTTACTAATAGCTAGAAGTCACTTTATCCTACACAATTTTAATGGTGTTTCTTAAGGGTTTTGCTTGATGGAAGATGTGAGCCTCCTGGACAGTCAAAAATTCAAATCAGTTCTTTTTGTGACATTTGGGTTGATTGCAATGTTTTAGCCTGAAGGAGCACGGTATCCTGTATCATTGCTTCATTAGTTTGTGGAGACTGGCTAGAAGCAATTAGCCTTCCACAAGGTCCCTTGTAGTTATCCAGTGGTTTGTTTATGCACAGTGTCAAAGCTTTCGCTGATATAAGCTGGAATAGGGCCAAGGATTTCTGACACAACTATTCTAACTCAGATGAGCTCCAGGTCTTGTCCCTTATTCTGAAAGTGGATGTTGTCTTTTACTCAAACAACCTGTATTCTAGGATGGTTAAAAAACTTCAAATATAACACAGCTTTTCCACCAGCAAAAATTAACATCAGCTTTTTGAAAATTCCCGTGTTTTGTTGCCACATCACATCAGGTTCCAAACAGTATTTATTTTCTGGTCCTGAGCATACAAAGCCAAAGGAGCAATGACCTTTTGCACATTCTGATCCTCTCCCTGAACCTCTGCACTGCAAGTCCTCGACATTTTTGGCAAACCAGGTGAGTAATATGTATTTACTCTTAATACTTAACCAGGCTGCAAATCAAAGCAATTGCCCCATAGTTCCCATCACTGTCCTTGGATTGATGGGAAAACCTTTCCTGTGGTTTGGCTTTAACTTGGGTAAAGCAAGTGGACAAACCCCATTTAGCGTGAGTTTGTATGAAGCTACTTCAACATCAGCTTAGATCAGCTGAGAAGTTGTCTGTAAATTACACTTACAGTAAGCACTTTTCTTTTGCCTCATCTTATGTCATATAAAAGGGGTCTTTTATATTTGTTTCACTTACACAGGTGACCCACTTACTTGTTAAGATCACCATGTTGTCAGAGGGTGAAATTGTCAGCTCCGCAACATCTTCCTCCTTCTTCACAGGGGAGTAGCGCACCAAGAAACTGCTCAGCACAATGGAAGTTGGTGCGGTCCAAGTCACTCTCATAGTATCAGGCCCCACATTAGTGAAGCGCAGATCAGTGGGAGGAGGCACAGCTACATAGCAAAGAACAAAGATATCTTAGTTCTATGATTCATAAGAGTTGATCAAAAGGTATTCTCAGGGAATCATCAGAGAAAGTATCTCATGCATAACAGACTACTGTGTCAGACCCATGCAAACAGACTTCTAAACTACATTCGGTTCTACTACAGTTAAGAGAAAAATATGTCTGTACTACTGTCAGGCTCCTTTAACCTCTTGGCAATTCCTGATACTTTAAAAATACCCTGTGGGGTTAATTTGAAAACAAAGTAGCAAGTTTCAGTAACATGCTTCTTGCAGCTGGATTTCGTATTACAGATGTGGAGCCAAGTAAGGTTTAAAGTTGCCATACAGCAGCTTACAGCTGGAAAAGTAATCTCATCTAGAATTCGTACATGCACACACAGGAGAGGAGAGGGTATATCACTAATTTCCTATGACTCTAGTTCTACTTGTGTCGAAGGATTTACAGCCTCAGGATTTTCAAACACAACAGGATTTCATGCAAGAACCAGTTTTCAGCTCGCCTTCTGCTCATGCACTATGGAGACCCTTGACGGTGTGGCATGGCTGTCAATGGCATGTACTCAGGGAGTGGTGTTTCATCTGCATCCTTTTAAGAGTGGGGCCACCACCGGAACAGACTGCTGGAAGCTCAAACAGCTATCAAGGCTGGAGGGTGACTGCTAACTGCTCCACCCTTTGGCACCCTTATTTTGGAGAATCACAGTCTAAAGTCTGGTGAATATATAGCTCATGTTTCAAGGCTTTTCATTTGAACAGGATCTTGGAAATCTTAATAGCAGAAGGTGAATGAGTCTGACAAGTCTGCAGCCATACACAGGTATTAAAATGCCTCAAATTAGAAAACTGAGCAGCACATATCCATCCCCAGCTGCCATTTAGAAAAAGGAGCAAGCTGAGTCTGTCTGGCTTCCCCTCTGTGAGCGGCTCGATTCCTCTTTGGACAAAGCCCCATTATCCCGACAGCCAGTGACAGCATGAAACACCGTCCATGTCAAAAAACACAGAAGTTTTCAAAATTCACCCGTTTGCTGTGTCAGAGTGGTAGGGGCGCTCTCTCCGCCATTAATGAGTGTGATTACACTGATGTCGTAATCAATGCCCGGCTCCAAGCCTGTGACTGTGTAGTATCCTACTGAGGAGTCCACAAAATCTTCAAAAATAGGGACACTTTCTCCTGCCGCAACTACTGTGATGCGGTAACCAATAATGGTGGAGGCATTTAACGGGGTCCACCTCAGGCCGATGCTTGAGTCAGTTATGTCAACAAAGCTTAGGTCAGTGAGTTGGGGCACCTCTAATGAGTTAAAGAGCAAACGGGAAAGGCAAAGACAGAAGCAAGAGAAAGACAAGGGAGAAAAAAGCAGTGTTCATCACTATTAACATTGACAGAACTTTAGAAGCAATTGCGGTGATATGCAGAATTTTTCTTGGGGTTTGGGGGAAAAGGAGGTTTTTTGGTGGTTTGGGTTTTTTTGGTTTTTAGGGGTTTTTTGTTGTGGTTTTTGTTTTCTTTTTATATTGTACCCTTCAATGCAGACTCCAGCCACCTCCCTGAGGCAATGCACTTCCACTTTAGGCAAACAATTTTCTGAAAGGCCTACAAGAGGCACTTAACTGGCAAAAAATTTACTTTGAGCAATGAAGCCATAAAGGACCCATCATTTTCTGACAAAAGTAGAAACAGAAAAAACATACCCAGTTTCTTTTTATTGCAGGTAGAAAACAAGAGATCAAAGTCTATTAACTTATAAATAAAACTACTCTGAAATAATAGTTGATTACCCTCTAGAATTTTTGTCTTGTTCAAATGGTCTAACTTTTATAATTGGGATCATAAAAATATCAACTCATCTGAAGGAGCTACATTGGCCTACAGCTGCAGCCAGTGAGAACCATCACAAAGCTTCAGGCTGGATCATCCACTATCCAAACTATTTACACTGGATTTTGAAAAAAGGTTCTCAAATCCCTGTAACAGCTTGAGGATCTGTTCCAAAATTCCTCAAGTTCTACTTACCACTAACTGCTGCAATATATGTGCAAAACCAGATGATACAGAACAGTGAGCAATAAACACTTTATTGGAAAGACGGCAACTGATTAAAAATTACCTTTAGACTATAAGAATTCTGTAACAGTGACAATATCCCCATATTCAGAGATTATGCTCAGAACAAGATACCGCCAAGAGGCTGACTTGATTTGTTGGCTAAATTGTTCAAAATCTCAGAACTGAGACACTGAATAAGGATCCTCTGTAATGACATTCTAGATATTGCCTGAATTTCTGTACAGCAAACAAGCACAGCTGTGACTGTTTCCCCTACTGATATTATTCCTATTAGTAAAGCTGTTCTTTTCCTGCATGTTAGGACCAACAGAATTGGGCAGGGAGTGGGGCATGTTAGATGCATCAACAATGGCCAAACCTTCAGTTGCTCAAGTCAATAGATTGGAATTGATTTAAGCCACAAGATTTGACTATGCAACTTTAGCAGGTTGATCCTGAAATCAGTGGGAGCTAATGGATGCTCTTCCTCACTCAGGATCAGACACCAGTAGGTGAGTCAAAGATGCAGGGCTTAGTATCCATTCTGTTGGATCATTACAAGTTAGCTTGAAAAAGAATTACTGGACAGTAATATTGCAAAAACCTGGCTTTAATAATAGTGGTTATGCTATATTTTAATGTCCTTCTAGGAAAAGATTTGTTTTACAGAATAGATGCAAAAACCTGCCAGTTTTCTGTAAATTAAATGTTTATCCACATGGAATGCATGTACCATATCACCTTTAAAGAGTGCTGAAAGCCAGAGACATACATTCTTCGCTTTCCCCCACCAGTAGAAGGTAAAGGGCTAAAGCTATTACTGCTTGAATTATGCAGTGTCACAGTATTAGTTCACCCCAGGAAGCATACAGCACTTCAGTGAGGCATGGAAATCTTAAAGCAGTGTTACAAGAGCAAGCAAACACAGTAGCTGGCATAATTTCACGGCTGAGCAGAAACAAAAAACAAACAAACAAAGCCCTCACAAAGGAAAATGATATGAAACCATTTGAGGAAATGCATATTAATTTTGCTACTGTGGCTATAAAGGTAGCTTCTGCAGTCATCACAGCATGTCATGTGAGGTGGCACACACCACTTTGTGTCCCAGAAGTGCTACAGTGATGCACCTTTCAATCTTGGCTTTCTTCTCCATTGTGCTGAAGTGATCTTCTGCCACTATTGCTGCCAAAATTTACCTGTGCTCACTTCCTTCTCATACTTCTCTTCACCTACTCCTATTGCTACCAGCTGTGCTCCAGGTGCCAGGGCACTGCAGGACCGACTTAAATCTCTGTTGCTCTTCAGCTCAGTGTACTGGTTCAACAGATCCATCTCTTTACCACCACCTTGTTGACAGACAGTGTAGGCTGTCAATGCAGAGAAGTACACGCATACAAAAACTGCTCTGTCATGTGCTGGCACACGGCTATTCCACTTCTTGAGACTAAATACAAAGTCTAAGCCCTCTACCATCAGACTAATGGGTATTCTGCAATGTAGAGCTCTTGGGCTCAGCAATTTGACTTTAAGTGGCTAAAACTGCTGCTCATCCTTTCATTACCTTGTGTGATGGTTTCAGAGATGGGGATACTCTCCTGGTCATCCTTGACTGAGTAAACGCTGACGTTGTACTCCACACCAGGGCTTAGGTTTTCAAAGGTGCAGGTGGTCTGATCTGCACCTACTACCTCCTCCAAGGTAGAGCCCTGCTGCCCATCGGTAGGAGCAGTGGTCACTCTGTACCCACTGATGCCTGAAATACAGAGATACCAGTATGCAGTAACTCATGCTGTATTGATTTACATCAGGTCCCAGTATAAACAACTGAAGCAAACACTACATTTTACAAGTGATTTTGCCACCCTGAGCCCAGCAGGCAAGACATTGCTTTGTCAAGCACCCCAAAACAAGCTTCACAGGAGGTAGCCATGCCACTCTTGCAGCATGATTTCAGTTCCCCTTGAGACCCTACCAAACTGAAAATCTCATGACATCCCAATAAAAGATACATCTACTGACTGAGAGTGGGGTTTTTAAAAGTTTTCAATCCTTGTTTTATGAAGTCAATTGTACAGCTCCCATCAGCTATTGGGGGAGAAAAGTTCATGTTGAACACTTTCAGAAATCCCATGCTTACTCTTAATGACATGAACTCATTCTTCACTGTCAGAAATCTTTATGGTCCATTTCACTTTCCTTCCCTTGGACTTTTTTTAAACCACTGGGGATATTTGAACAAATCCTTCAAATCCCCACAACAGCTGAAATATTTAAATACATTCATACTCCAAAATAGCATTTTACATGGAATGTAAAACATGAAGTCCTATTGCAATCTATACTTAACTGTGAATTATATCCTTGAATATGTCTAGAAATATGTACATTCTTCCTTAAATTACTTAAATGACTCAACAGCAAGCAATCAATGTCAACTTAATGAACTGCAAAGCACCACAGAACAAATGGTAGCATTCTGGTGCAACAGGACGTTTTAGCATAGAGTTCACATAGTTACCTGGAGTTGTGCTTCTGTCCCAAGAGACTACCAGAATTCCAGTATCAGGATTGGGCTCCAGGCGTAGGTTGGTTGGTGGAGACAATGCTACAAGTGTTCAGACAAATAGGTCATTTATGGCACTGAGAATCATGCTAACTCCCTCAGCATCCCTCCTCCCCAGATTATATCCTCACCCTTCAGAAAGTTGTGACCCTGCATTGCATGAGCTAGGGCTACTGTCACCCATGTATCGAAAAGAAAAACACCTCCCAAACCACAACAGGAGGGAAAGTCTAGAACTGACTCCCAGAAGACAGCCATTCATCTGCGGAGCAGAGGGCAAGCAAGTGGAAGAAGGAATAATTGCGGAAAAGCAAATGTGTCATACGTGTAGTCACTCTCCTGACGATCGGAGTCTCTCTTTCCTGGCCATCCATCAGGACGGTGAGGCTGTAGGTATACTCCACTCCAGGGGTCAGGCCAGATATCACAATGCTGCCAGAATCGGAGATGACCTCCCGGGGAGCCTCTCCACCTTGGCTTGGGCGCACACCCAGCTGTGGAGAAGCAGCAAAGTTTGCTTTTCAGTTTCAAACACTCCTACCCCAAGTACCTATCAGCATCATGGCTTATCATCCAACACAAGTATCATGGGCCTGTATGCTCCATGCCAACTGTTAATCCTGTAACTTGTGTTTTAGATGTCTCACTGATGAACTTGACCTGAAGCCCAGAGGACATGCTCGCACTGACCTGTGACCTAGACCTGCCCCCTGTAAGCAGCATGTCTTCTGCACCTCTTTCCTTTGTGCTGCTGTCTTCACTGCAGTCCACAGTGAATAGCTTTACTCTGTCCTCCCTATCACAATTAAGCAAGAGGAAAAAGAAACACAGGACTTCAGTTTCTCCTACCTTGAAACCAATCCTTGGGGCAGGTGTCCAGGTGATGACAATAGAAGTCTCAGTCACTTCTGTGTTAAAAGGAGGAACAGAGCCAACAGGCTGATCTGTGAAATGAATTCAGAGAGTTGAAGTCTAGCTGCTGCGATGGTGCCGAACAGTTAGAAAACCTGACCTCTAGCAGTCCAAATAGCAAGAGATACATAATAAAATGCTGAACTATATTACTTTGGAAAATCCAGTGATTTGGGAGGGATCTGACAGATTATCTCTGCCTGCTGCTGGGCTTGACAGACACAGTCTGCAAGTGGTCTAATCATAGCCAGTGTTTTTGTTGTTCTTGAGGAAAACAAAAAACTTGAAGTGGCCCTCATTAATCCTCCATGCATGCAACCCCAAGAACTAGGGGAATATTGGTTTTGGCATGATATCTAATGTGTTCCTCAAAAACCAGCTTTTCTTTCCTTCACCCATCCATATGCCATTCAATCAGCAGAACACTACACTCTGTCATGTGGCTGTCCCAGCTAGGACCACCTCATCTCTCACCAACATCTTCAACACTTTTGAAGTCACCAGAATGACAGGGAGCTCACAGTCGATCTGAGGAACCTGTGGTCTCATTGATATCTGTCTGGAGCATCACACAGAAGTAAAACCCTTTGCATGCCCCAGAATCAGCTTAAATAACTCCACTGAGTTTAATCTGAATTGACTTTGTTACTAATGAGGAGATTTGGTTTATTAATCTATAGTCTTAAACTAGACTGGTTTCATTCAGATAAGTTAGAATTTGAAGGCAATATTCATCTGAGATATCCAATCAAATTCTAACTGAGAAATATTTCTAGATAAGGCTGTCTGTCATCAAAAAGCACCATGCCAATGTCAACAGTGTTTCTCTGATTAAAAGCCTGAACCCTTATTTTAATTTCACATCATTCTAAAAGAAACTTTTGAAAAGAGGATGTGGTTCTGGGCTTGGATGGCTTAGAATTTTGTTAGATGCTTCATCATCATTTAAACAGCGAATGTATTTGTCCTTTCTAGAAGTATGTGTGGGTTCTTACAGAACTCCCTTTCCTCCCAGAATTTCCTTAATGTTTCTTCCAAGCCAACAGCACAAGTACAGATGACTGAAATGTTAAAAAAAAAAAAAAAAAAGAGGACAGAATGCAATGTTTGTGTCAGTTTCTCTAACTGCAGTTGAGCTGCCTTAGATGGTATGGTTGGGCTTGAGAAATGACTGCCTTCAGCTTTATACAAATGACAGACTAATTATTTCTTGCCCATTTTAAGGGAGCTGTCTGCTTTCCCTGATTGTCATGCCAAAACCAAACAACTGGAAAGATCAAGTAAAACTACATTTCTTTTTCAGTCAGTTAAACAAAAACCAAGGATCAGTAGTAAGTTTTTCCTTTTGTTTTTAATCACCAAAAAGCTGAAATATATTTTACTAAAAGCTTTTTGATGCAAATAGCTTTCTCTTTCCTGCCAAAACATTCAGAAAGAATGATTTGCAGTTCTGCTGGAACACTACTTCAAAAGGCTTCTTCTGTAAACCAATTCACAATAGCCACTTTCAGCACAAGTTTTGAAGAAAGGCCAAGGCGTTAAGGAAGAGGAATATGTGCCTATTATGCTTACAAGTTGTGAAGACTCCAGTCTCTCTAGCGCTTTGCAAGTCGTCTTTAACTGCCACAAGGTACACAGTATACTCGGTGCCACGCTGCAAGTTCCTGAGAAGGTACTTGGTGGCAGAAGGTCCCACATTGTATGTCTTTGGTTGACCTCCTCTTGTGGGACCTGCAGTCAGCCGGTATCCTGTGATCACAGCACGGGGCCGTGTCCACAACACCAACACTGAATGCTCCGTGGTATTGAGAAATCTCAGGTTGGTGGGGGCATCAAGCTCTGGGGAAGAAAAAGCATAACATGCATCAATTTTCCACTTGAATCTCTACTTCACCCCTATTTCCAAAGCACATCCACTACCATACAAAAAGCATGGGTGTACAATGAGGTTCTTGAGCCTATATTTCTCACTTAGGGCATGAGTGCAACAGCAGAGAAAAGAGAAGGTGGGGACCAAGAGAGAGATGGAAATAGAAGTGAAATATCCATGCCTCAGTGCCATCTGGTAATATGCTGGGCCAGGCAGACCCATGCATTCTGGGCTGCACTTATTTGTGTCACTGCCATATGTGCCATCCCATGGGGAAGTCAGGCTAAAGGCTGAGGTGAGATGGATGAACTCAACAGCACTCGGGAATTTCAAGAGTTTCTCATGAATGCTGAGCATTTTTTAAAAATCAGTTCAGTTTAGACTTGTCAGCATAAGCACAGAAACCTAACTTTAGCCCTTTTTTGTAAAGAAGATTTATTCTTTTAAATCTTTGCCCAGTCCTACTCCCTGCCCTTTCAAAATCCCTTCCCAAAACAAAACACCCCTCCTTTGTCATTTCAATGTAAAAATAAATAACAGTCAGTGACTTTCTGGAAAAATCAAGTTCCTAGATCTACTTAAAAATAATCACACTGGGGAACTGACTATACAACAATTCTAAGCATGCCCATCACTCCCACGGGACTCATGCAATGGCTCTTATCAGGCTTCCTCCCCTTTTTATCACTATTTCTGGGAAGCTCCTGAAACTGATACCCAAGAAAATTACATAAACAAGTGGCTGAAGCAACACAGCTTCTTCACTACCTTTGGCTCCAAGGGGGGAAGATATTTAAGCAATTTGCCCCACAGCAGGCAGGGTAGCACTGGCTGCAGCAAAGTCTGTAGTATCTACATGGCAAGTTTCCCCAGCTTTTCTAGGCCCCAGTCATACGCTGAAACTAAAAGCAGCAAAGGAGGTTCCATCAATGCTCATTTTTGACAGCAAATGCTTTTTCTCCCCTGAGTAAATAACACTTCTGTTACAAAAATTAATTTTTTCATCACTCTCCCAGTGATTCAGTGGGAAGCTGGTTTTGCCCTTTTTGTTTTCTCCCTAGTTGTTTTCTCCCTTTTTGAGCAGGGAGCGAAAAGGAAGTGAGGACTTCCTTCTTCCACTGCTTCCAAAGATGAGGGAGATAGTTCTAAAAGACAAGGGATGAGTGTGATCCTCCTTAAGCCCATCTCCAACCCACAGGCTAAGACTCAGCTTTATCACTTCTTGGTACTTAGTTCAAGTCTTATCTGACAAGGGTTGTATCTTCCTCCAATTTGTAGCCTACAGTCAGTTCCTTTCTGCACAATTTAATTTGCCATCTCTATTAGGCTTTTATCACTTCCTCTCCCCATACTAAAGGAAAAAGGGGAAGATTAAAAAGCCACACACACACACTCAGAGTTTATTTGTAGATTGCTTTTTAACGGAAGGCCAAAAAGAGAATCCCATTTACACCGTGGGAAGAGACTTTTGCTGCAGGGTTTTCCTTGGGAACTCTGAATGATTTCTGTTTCCCAGGACTTTCGATTACAGGATGCAATTTATGTGAATACTTTCTGAAATGTGGTTTAGGCAAAGCAGTTAAGCAGATGATCATAGCCTATGGAAAATGATTCCAGACATTTGTAACCAGCCCTGTGCTGTTTGACTCAAATGTCTATGTTCCGAGGTACACCTCTGTCTGTGGACTTTGAGAGGTGCTCTACACCTAGCCATGGCTCCTCAAAATAACCACAAAAAATTACAGATCTAACTGGGAACTGAGTCCTTCTTGTTCTAAATGCTTCCAAGAGAGTTCAGACATCTAAGTTGCATCCTTGCTTTTGAAAGCCCCACTTGAAAGAGGAGGGAAGGTGTTCACACCGGCTGTTACACTCAAATCAGATACCTATGTCAAATAACAAACATAAGGATCCCATTCTCCTGGCACAGTCAAGGGACACGTAAGAGAGAGAGGCATTCATTATTCATAGCTCCTAACTTTATGGATGTAAGTAAATAGTATTTCTCAAACAGCATGGCTATATTCACAGATTATCCCATTTCCTTTCCTTCCCTCTCATCTTCATAAGAGTTGGGCTGGATTCTCAAAAGTTCCTCTCATTTTCTGAAAAGTGTCAGAACAGCAGATGTGTATAGCTGAATTTTGGTCCTTTGAATAAATATGACCCAGTCAAAGAACTCCACAAACGTGAAGTCACCCTTCTGTTGCCCAATGAGCAGGATCTGTTTAAATGAACCATGTCCCAGATTCTGTCTGACCTACTTCTCTTGGATCAAAAATTGAGATAACCACCCAAACCCATGCCACACTTCTCCCCTTTCATTTGAAAACCTACATCTTGCCCAGCCACTGCTCCTCTTTTCCCTGCACTTCTGCAACGCAAAAAGCAATGCCAGACAGACTGTGTACTTTGCTTGTCATCTTGCCTCAAACGGGTGATGTGTTGCACTGCCACTAGATCATTAGCAATCAGATTCCGAGAGATCCTCCACAACCCTTCCTAAAAAATATATGCTCCCCACGGTTCTTGTCAACAGTCCATTGAGGTCACTGCAAGCCAGTTTACTGTGTTTCACTGGGATGACAGTGAAATTTCTGGGGTGGCGAGGCAGCCTGTGGAAAGCCAGGCCTGACCTGGCAAAGCTGAAATGCAGTCCTTTTAATGACAAGGCCTGTCCTTACATGTGCACGCAGAACCCTTACTGCTGGCAGTGGAGCCAAATAGGTATGTAGCTGTCAGAAAGGAGATAGGGATTTTCAGAGCAATCTTAGCAAGGCTCCTAAGTCACACTGAAATCTGCCCTAAGGTATCCTCAAAAAAAAAAAAAAAATCACAGGCCGCAATCTGTGCTGTAAAAGAACTGCAGGGCCCATCAATTCTCAGTCAGTAATAAAAAAGTTGAATTCCAGCCATACAAAATGGTTTTAACGTGCCATGAGAGTTAAACTCCCATTGGAAAGCCCTGGAGGAGGATAAATCTGCTGAAGAGATCATTGTTTGAGTGAATGAATTCCCAGCCCTGTCATCCTAGTTATGGGATACCTCCTGGGCTATAACTGTTGCACTTTAAGTGATCTGTTTATATATTTCTCTAAGCGACAGAGAAATATGCACTTCAAAAGGTTGAAAAAAGCACGAAGGAAAGACACTTACTGGTGGTTTGCTCTCCCGTCAAAGGTTTGCTCTCCCTGCCATGGCTCAGGGCAAAGATCTTAAAGAGATAGGTTGTTCCTGGGATCAGGTCAACAACTTCAGCGTAAGAGCTCCTGGTGATAGGCAGTCTCTGGCCATGCTGGCCAGGGCGATTGACAGGGATCACTTCCACTCGATAGCCAGACACTTGGCTCTGTGGTGGGGTCCACATGATGGTGATCTTGATATCAGAAACCTCCACAAACTGCAGATCTTTGGGTGAAGGAACTTCATCTGAAAGCAGAGCAACAGAACAGTGTTAGAGTCCTTAGTCCTTAGCAGTTGGCAGGAGAAGCTATAGGTTTACATGGAAGAAGAAAAAAAAAAGTTAATTTTAATTGAACAATGACTAGCCCAAGAATATTTACCAAATTAAAAACGTCATGGTAACCTTACTGTAAGCACATATACACACATTCCCAGACAATATTCAAACAGACTACAATTAAAAATGTCACTACATAGCTTTAAGTATTCCATGCCTTCAGTCATAGAAGGTATCTTGCTGTTGCAGAAGGAACTGAAAGGCCAGATGTAATATGCTACAGGACTTCAAGTATATGCAGAACCAGAAGCTTGGGGGGAAAAAAAACACTCCCCCCAAACAGCAACCTCCTTTTAAAATTAAAAGAGAGGGTTTTCAAAACTCATGGCATGTTCTGAATGATCATAATTAACTTAAAATCCATCTTTTATAATTAAGCAAGTACAGGGGCTGATCTGGCCTTATTGTAGTCAAAGACAAAATCCAGTTCCCTCTGTGCTGGTCCACAGTACTGCATCCTTGAATTCCTACATTCAAATTAAGTTTCTTCAGATTAGGACTGATACTGCCCTAAGGTTAACCAATGCACATTTTTGGAAGATACACAAGCCAAACCGTAAAATCGTTGAGATGAGTTCATTCCTGGTGAATTCCCATTTGCAAATACATGCTTGCAACATGCAGGACCACCAGATTCCACTGCTACCACATCAGATCCAAATCCTTTCACTATCCTGTCTTTTGGTTTGGCTATTCAGCCGAATTGCATACTTGAAGAATCCTGAAACCAATCACTTTTTAAATTGTGCATGCCTCAATTTTACATCATATGGTGTTATTCTGGCAAATCAGTCAATGCTGAACAATCCCCCATCCCCACTGACTGCAATGGAAAATAATGGTTAGGACTGGAAAGGAAATGGAGAAGTCAGGTGAACAATTTGGACTGGTGTTGTGGTGTCTGAGTACACAACCTTAAACATCTGCAGGCCAAGTACTGAGGTAAAATGATTTCCCAGGTTCTTAAGAAAATCTCTTAGCAGAATCCCCTTAAGACAACTTAGGGAACTCTGATCTCTCTTTTCCACAGACACAATGCAAGCCCAACCTTTTGACCTGCCTGCAGTCTGATCCCTAGGAATTACAACCCTATTAATGCAGAGTGGTGTCTTGACTGTGTCAATTCATAACTGAGTACGACTTCAGTACAGAACTTCAATACTAGTGACATTTACAATTAAAAACCACAACAACAATGACAAAAACCAGAATTGAGACTATTTAAAGATTCATTTTGCTAGAGCGATGTGAGCCTGCATTGTCTTTTGGCTCTATGTACTAACAGAAAACTCAGTGACTGATATCCAGAACATGACCATTACCTGTGCGTGGGATGCCTGTGGTTTCCTGTTGGATGAAGACAGGAGTACTCTCCTGATTTTCCTCCACTGCGTAGATGCTGATGTTGTACTGAACACCCGGCATTAAGTCACTGAGTGTTACAGAGGTTGCAGTGTCAGGCAGGTTGAGCTCTGTGCTGCTGCCTTCCACAGAGGGTGTATAGATAATTCTGTAGCCTAAAGCAAGAGAAGTATATATAATCTGCAGCTACAATCAGTAAACCAGCACAAGGAATGAGAACTAAACTGATCTCCCCACTGAGCTTTCATAAGAAGAGTCCTGAACTTCAGTGGGACCTGTGGCTTGCTTTTGCTCACATCCCATTTGCAGATCACACACTCATAATGCCTTACAAAGCATAATCTGACCTGGATTAGAATATCTCTGAGTTTTGACATGTGGGCTTAGGGTCCATAGAGTTCTCATGCTTGTTATGGGACGGTCTGACACATACAAAGAGAAGGTCATGGGGCTTGTTTTTATTTAACACAAGTGCAGAAAGAATTGTCTTGCAGCCAGCCTCCTGAATTGCTTGGTTCAGACAGTGAAACCAAGCAAATGCTAAACGGCCCATGTGCTTTCCAGCTGGTCTCTCAGACTAGGAAGAATTACGCACTAGCCCTCTGTCCCAGAGCTATACTTCATTTTCTTTTTTACCTAGATTTCAGATGCTACCAATAGCACAAAATAGGTGCACTCCAATTAGACAAACCTGTGATTGGAGCCTGTGGTCTGCTCCAGCTAATGACAATAGATGTGTCATCTACACTTTCCACGGTGTGATCGGGAGGTGCATCAGGAGCTGTTTAAGGGAATAAACAGACAAGGACAGCAAGCATGAGGATAAGAGGTAACAAGAATTTATTGATCAAACAATAAAAAAAGCTTTCAAAGTGCAGCAAAACCCACCCACACATACCTGTAGTCTGTGAAGTAGACAGGATCAGATTCTGCTCTCCTTCTTCAGAGATCTGATAGACATTAACAATATACTTGCGACCAGGAAGCAAGTCAGGGATGTTGACAGAAGTGGCTGTGCTTGGAAGATCTAAGGAAGGTAGGAAAGAAAAAAATTCCCTTAGCAATTCCATCTTCTTGCTTTCTCTCCAAAGGAAATAATTGAGACCTCTCTCCTAATCTGGGCTGAATCAGTCTTCCTACAACAAAACAGCAATTGTTCTGCACTGTCTCCAGTCCACATCAGAAAAGTTGTGTGGAGAATTGGGACAGGTCTCCACACTCAGCAAGCAGACAACACCTAGGTCAGGAAGGTTTGATGTGCGATATGGCAGGGCAACTTGAGCAGCAGTCCCTTGCACACTGCTAGGATTTAGCCATCTCAGCTAACCAAGTGTTCATTTCATACCCAGACTGTTGTATTTTCAATACAGAAATATATGGAAAATTTTTCACATGAATAGGTTATGTGGAAAGACTGACTCACGAGTGGAGAAGAATGACATTATGACGGTTGATGAACTTCTCTCCCCCCTCGCTTCCCCCAGATGTCCACCTACATGCCAGATGTAGGAAATTCCCCATGAAGCAGTTCCTTACTGGCCAGACTGAAGCCAAGCATCTTAAGGGAAACTGGGAATTGCCTTTCAATTTGCCTGTAAACCTCCGTCTGTTGACAGAGGAGCTTAGGAGCTGCTTCGCATCACAGCTCAGCTGTCTGGGCAGCCAGTGTGTGGGCAAGAAAGGCAGTGACAGTGCTGGCAGTCCCAGTGTAAGCCACTTCTGCTCATAAACCCAAGCCTGCAAGTTAAGGGGAGTAACAGCCCAGGGAGAATTATTAGGTCAGGGGATTACTGTTTGTTTTTTTTTTTTTTTTTTTCTCATGATGTACTTCTACTGCATTCATGTCCAAATAGCTATTATTAGCTCATATCCTTGTGAGATACTGCTAATACCATTGTTAAGACAGGAAATTAGGAAAAAAGAAGTTAAGATGAAATTATGTCTGGTGACACAGGCCCTACTGTTGGTGCTGGAAAAGTGGATTCAATTCCTAGGTCTGAGTTCAGTGCCTTTAACCAGCTTCCCAGCTTAGCTAAACTGTCACACGACCAAAGATGAGTAAGATCCAATCCAAACAAAAAAACTTGACAGAGTAGACTAGAACAGACATCCACAAGATGACAAGTAGAAAAGAGAGGACATTTGGGAAAGATTTCTCTCTGTCCATTCTGATGGAAGGAAAAAGGTATAGTAAAGGAAATTAGTCAGGTGGCAGGTTCAAAAAATAGATTTGGTTCTCTTCGCATCTGCACCGCCACTCACTTCAAGATGCTGTGTAAGCTAGTAAATTTACATGATTTCAAAAGGAAAAAAAGACTGGGCAAATTCAGGGAGCTGAAAAGAATAAACATATCTACCTGCAGCTGTTACAAATCTACCACCCCTGGCTCAGGGAGTTTTCCTCTGCAGGATCCTGGGACAGTATTCTGAGAGGCTATTGCTATACACTTGATTTGTTCTCATACTCTTCCTTGGACACGAACTTATGGCCATTGATGGAGAAAGGACAATGAACTAAATGAGCTTTTAATCTGAGCTAGTCCTGCCACTCTCATATCCTAACTGAATCATACTGAAAGATGGCAAAATCCTCACTAGTTATACTAGCTATACTGATTGTCACAGAAAACAAAGACGTACTGCTAGTAATGCTTTGGTCTAGTAGAATCAAATATTGTCTCACCAAGATACTGTGGCTCATCACCCTCCTCACTCAGCTCATACTCAACACGGAATCCAGAAACTGTGTCAGAAGCAGAAACCCAGGAGACAACAAAGCTGTTGGCTGTGATTTCAGTGACTGACTCTGAAGTAGCAACCACGGGAGGAAGAAGAGTTGTCTCTCCTGAAACAGTGTTGCCTACAAGAGAGAAGAAAGAGGGGTTTAATTAAACATTGCCACTTTTGTGTTAACTGGGATGCATGAAACAAAGCCTTAGGTGGAAAAGATTATGTTTTTCTGGATACCTCACTGTTCAACTTACTTGTCACTGCTGTGGTGCTAGTTGTGGTAAAATCAAAGCGGGTGACTTCTTTGTGGCCATACCGCTGAACACTGATGAGCTGTCCTTCATATATCACACCAGGCTTCAGGCCTGAGATGGTGTAGGAGTTCTGATAGCCAGGGATGGTGGCTTCCTTCCACTGCCTTCCAGAGTTTTTCTGCAAGAACAAGGACACCCAAATAGTGAGAGACCCACTAGCCTGCAAGCAAAGGTATCTAGAGACCTAACCTGCTATATGGTTACCAAGTACTGTGATATTCAAACACAGGTGTGACTCGAATGGCTAATGCACAGATCCAGACAAGTCAAAGGAGATGAGAAAGGTATGCCAGGAAACAGAGCTAATGACATTTTGGGTGATTTTTACTGGGATAAATTGAAAAACAATCCAGCTTTGAACTTCCTTCTTTAAAAGAAGCATTATTTGCAATATATATTCTAAACTCATTCCTTTATCAAAAATGCATTAAGGAATGAAAGAATGGCTGCAAAATGCATATTTGAAGGCTGTTCACAACACCAGTCTAAGCCACCATCTGAAAAGAATATACAGAGTTGTTTTTCCCTTCTACCCTGTGTTTGAACTCTATGGGAAGCTCTAAAATAATGCTCCATCCTCTGAGGTTTGTACTCCAGTGCTTTAACGTCCATTTCATTCAGGCCTTGATCCAAGATACACTGAAGTCTGTAGAATGACTTGAGTGCCTTTAATGCCTTTGGATCAGGGCCTTTATTGTTCTCTTAATACCAGGCAGCATCGAGGTACTAATGTTCTTAATCATTAAGTGGTCTTCTGTGAAGCTGTACTCAGGGGAACTGTAACACAACTCATCCACGTTGGTTAAAATGAATCATTCCTCAAATATCAGTGAGCCAACAAGCAGTGGCTAACCAGCTTTGGTTTAGGCTTTACAGAAGATGGGAGATGACTGTTTATTTAATCCTATGCTAGCTGTTTATATCTTCATATCCTACTCATTTTTACCTCCTCATTAATAGGATAAAATCTATCCCAGTTGTCTCCGGATATGCACAAGGTACTAAAACCACGTTTCTTAGGATGAAGAAGCTTCCACAAGGATTTACATTAAAAGTGAGGAAGGATATAAACTTGTCTGCTTACTGTACTAGTGCTTTATTCAATAAGATACTTCAGGAACACAATGGCCAGCAAAGTTTAGGCAGGAAAAGATGAAGTGTTTATACACCACTGGTTATCTTTGATCCTCAGAGCAACTTTGACCTCAACAGGACAAGGACACTGAATTAACAACTAAAGGAAATTGTGTCAGCCACTTCTTTCACATATCAGAAAAAGCCAAATAAAGTTATTTTTGATGAATGAATAACAATGAATGTGTCACTCACTGGTCTCCAGCGCAAGATATACTTGGTGATGTGAGATCGTTCAGGAGCATTCCACTGGATGGGGTGTGAGTTTGGCTGATTTGTACTCTCTGTTATGATCACCTGAACAGGCCCAGCTGATCCTGAAAAAAAGAATTGCCATTTTTAACATATTGAGGATGCTTTTCTTCTGCCTTCTTTGTGGAGTCAAAAAGCAAGAAAGTTATGTGGCTTGCATACTATTTCTATACATGGGAAATAGGTTATGTTGTCTTTCTATCCTTAATGCTTCATCGCTACTTAGAAAACTGGTGAATTAGAGTATATTCCATGGGGGAGTTAACATGTACTCTTTGGGTCAACTTCCTGTGAGTTATCAATGAAACAGAAAACCAGAGGAGTCCAGTATAGAAGTTTGCAAAGCAAAATCATGTTGTTAAAAGAGAAGGAGCGTCTCAGCAGCTAACCGCTTTCATCAATTAATATCTTCTACAGTGGCAACAGGAAAAAGATGAAAACGTCTGCCAAACCCAGGTCTAAGAGGGAAAATTCCTGATCTGACATTGAATGCACCCTGCAAAGACACACTAGCCTTTTACTATTTTACTAAATTTCTTAATCAGTTGATTTGCAGCTGAATTTTCCTGAGTCTGTGGAGCACTCCACAGGTAGTGAGGCATGTCTTCTGCACACAAACCACACCAGAAGTGTTGCTGGAAGTCTTGAGACACACCAGGCCCATAAACTCATAAAAATACAAGTTCAGCAGTGCTCTAACGATTAAGACTACTGATTCCACTTAGCTAGATCAGGCTGAGGTGTATTTTCTCCAAAGCTCTCTACTACAGAAGGAAAGGTTTTATGATCCCATGGTCCTCCCTTCAGTCCCTCTCAGCTCTGCTGGGGAGGTTTCACTGAATGTTCAACAGCACTGTCCTCCTGTTAGTTCTCAGAAAATCCCAGCAAAGAGCAGCCTGGAATCTGCAGGAAAGTGTTCTTGGTTTAGCCATTAAATACCTCCACCCGCCTCCCACTCCCAACATTTCCAATTAGAATTTATTTGGACAACTGTTTAACGCATATACTCTGCTCCACATGACTTACATGGCAAACAAACCTGTGCCCACATACAGAAAATTTCAAAGCTCACCTAACCTCAAATCTACACTCAGAAACATTAGATTTGGTTTATTTGCGCACTTTCAGTCACTCTTGTGTCTAAAGAAGCCCAAAGTCCTGGTCTCCAGTCTGCAGGCATGCATATTTCACATAGCTCAGAGAGATGTTTGTTTAAGCAGTCTGACAGGAGCTAGAGGCTCAGCAAGCCCCAGTAAGAAACTGAGGAACAAAAGTCCAAAGAAGGCCTGCTTCCTATTCTTGCCTTCCTTAGTTCACTGCCCCCAAAAAAAGGCAAGTCCATAGAGTTCTGTCTGTCAAATGTCCTTTGCTCTGTTTCAGAGGATCAACTCAACATTGAAGCTGCTACATCCAATCCTCATGCAGTTCCTCCACATTCATGCTCAGAGATGGGTTGGGGAACCAATGACACGAGCATAGTCTTCTCCTCCCAACAGGGAAGCTAAAACACAGCCTTAATATTTCATTTTATTCAGATTAAGAAAGAGGCAGTTGCAACCTTAAACAGGAAAGTAGATAGGTTCCCCTTATCATGTTCTGTTCAGGGAACTGGAACAGGACAAGCCAACAAACAGGCATTGCCTCTCCCTGTAAAGATTTCCTGGAACTGACTGGGCAAATGAAAGCTCAAATATTTAATTTCTTCAGGGCACTGATCAGGAAAAATGCAACATTCTGTGGTGGATTTCGCTTCCGTAGTGAGTGGAAAAGGAAAGACTATATACGTAGGAGTTTTAAGCAACAGAAACCGAAGGTTGCAGGTGTGATATCACTAAATACGAAGGGGCAATGTAAACCCAAGTTGTTGGGTGAACTGATAGTCATTCTCTAAACTAACCCTGGCCCCTCTTTATAATCATGACATCTGTGTCTGCATCTGCCAAGGGAGATGGAAAAATAGCTTTGTTTAAAAAGGAAAACAAAAGGAATAATGTACAGAAACCTGAACAGGTGAGGGAGAGAAAGACTGCTTTCCTAATGTCTTACTCAGCAGCTGAGTTAGTTATTTGTTGGGTTTCTTACCAGGATATGTCTGCAGAGGCTGGCAATGCCATTCTCCAATACCACGACCGTAGCAATAGCACTGGTATCTGACACCATGGACATACTTTTCCCATGCATCTCCGATTTGGTAAAAGGTACGGGTTTCTGAATCCTGGCACTGATCTAAAGGCACAAAAGAGACAGTTAACCACTGCGTGTTACTGAAACTATACTGAAAAATCCATGCCAAACATGGAAGAGTAAGGCACAAGAGACTTTTACACAAAGAAATGTAAGACCAATGTTTATTTGCAAATACAGTTACATGAAGAGAGAGTGGCAACAGATATTCAACCTCAAATCAAGGTTCTTGGTACATCCCTGCATGTGTTAAGTTAGATAGTAGGGGGCTAATTGAGCTGGGATGCACTTCTTAACATACAGTTAAGTACAGGCTGTCCACATGGCAAGCTTCCCAGTGAAGTCAATGGGGTGTTCCTTCAAGAAAGCGTTTACTTTGAACTATCTATTGTGGAGCCCAATTCTGCTTCAGTCAACTAAGTTCATCTCTCATCCAAAGCTAAACCATGCTGCTCTCAAGGAAATCAATGGCAAAATTCCTATTGGCTTCAGCAGCATTCAGTCATAGTTTATAAGTCCAAAGTGACCCATTAATTTTCAGCAGAGTCTTCCCAGATTTACCATTGTATAAACCAAAGGAGGACAGATCAAATCCTGAAATCAGCTCAGCTAGTGTAAATACAACACAGTACCAGTGCTTTCTAGTCTGACCTATGCCTGTGTTTCTGGCTCAACGGAAATTTTCAGTGAGAATTAGCATTATTCTTGCTTGGATAAACAGGAGCCTTGTTTAGAGAGAGCCAACAAAATTAAACTGATTACACCTTTACAGATAGCTGAAATCACCCCCCGCTCCTTCTTTCAAAGTAGTAATTTTCAGGAGCTTTACAATCCAAGTTACTCCAGTAAACTTGTATGGATATTACTGTAAATAAAGCAAAACTTAACCACTAGTACTTTCCAATAGATTTTCTTGGCAATAGTTTGAAGTTCTCTTGGATTTAGTAACTGCAAACCAAACAGCTAGGTCTTATCTTCCAAACAAGGTTCACTAGGGAAGGGGAGGGAGGCAAAAGAGATGAAATCTCATTCCTGCAGAGAACCACAACGGTTTTAGCTAACCTCCAGAGTGTTATTAACACGTGTTCTCATCCTGAGCTTTCTCTCTTTGCCAGAACAAAGGGCAGCCAAAAAAATCAATTTAGACCAAGGTAAGTTAATATATGCTGTTGCTCCTTTCTCAGTTCAATGTGGAGACCTAAAGATTTTAGGATAGAGAAAGGAAAGAAAACGGATCCTAGCATGAGTTGCTCAGCTGCCTATTATTTTATCAGCATTCAGTCTGAGAGCCCTGCCAACAGCTCAGGTACCAGGATTCAGACAAACTGCCCCAGCCTGGGGTTAACATGCCCGGTTACCACAAGCTGCTACATTTTAAGAAGTATCTTGCCACAATTCATTACTACTGCATCATCAACTTCTTCCATCACATATCTGACAACCCAAGCTTATGTCCCTAGAACTAGGAATGCCCTTTCACTTACCCTCCAGCAAAACCAGTGTTACTTCTACTTTTACAATTGTGCAAATCAGGGCAGGAAGTGGGCAAAGACAGGGTCCAAATTCACACACCAGTTTCACCATACCATAACCAGTTCCTACGCAGCCACACTCTGTGTTTGGCAAGCAGGACCTGCTGGTAACTTACCAACAGGATCGCATTTCCATCTCCCGCGGCCCTGGCCAAAGCATGTGCAGTTCAGCATGTGCCCCTCATCATGACGCTTATGGAAGGTCTGGTTCACATCATAAGTGATACCGTCCACAATGCACTGGTCTGTTTGAGAAAGAGCAGAGACAGTTTGTCAGCAATAGCTCTAAGCATTAAGACAAAATCCTGCTGCTTGGCATATGATTCCCTCCTCTTGATCAGCTTACAGAGATTGACCATGACAAGCTCCATTCATGCAAAAGGGAGCCCTCCTGATACCTGTGATCATCACAGATTAGTGTTTTATATACACCACTGTTCCCGAGTTCATTTATCAGCAGTGTGCAAACAAGCAACACTTGCAAAAAAAGAGGTCTGTAGGATGCAGCCCAAAATATGTTACTCAAACTACAGAACTGCCTGGTTGTTCCTTTTTGACAGATTCCACGTGTGAAAGAATATCTAAAACAGCACACTAACTCTCACTACCTCCTTTGAGGAAGGTCTAGACTGGAATACCTCGGTGAATACTGTCTGAAATCATTAGAATTATCCAAGGAGAAAAGGGCTACTCCAAATTCATAAAGATACCACAAAGAAGTAAACACATCCTCATTATGTTATTCTGCTGGGTATCTCTGCTACACTTTGCAGCAATCTGAAATCACAAGCAGATCTATTACACATCCAAGATGCTACCTGGTGCCTACTAATCTACTATTCCCTCAAAACACCGTAACCAGACACCCCGCTTAAGTACAATGGTATCAGCCTATTAGGTTCAATGGCGACGTGTCAATCTGTGATCTGTCCCGGAATGCCTAACACCAGCCTAATCGTAGAGAGGAGTAGAAAGACAAAAAACATGAAAACCACCCCAGAAGCATGTTTTGTTAACCGGGACCCAAGAGATCCAGATTCCGTTCCAGAGTCAAATCACAGACCATCTGTCCTTGGGGAGTGACTCAGTTAATCCCAGACCTTCATTCCCCATCATGCTTTCCCACACCACAGGCATGGTGTCAGGATAAACCAAGCAGCAGTACTCAAACCCTCCTATGAGCGTTAAAGACCTTCTCTGGCTGCTATGTTTAAACAGCTCTACTTAGACAACCTTTGCCTTTTGAAAGAGCAAAGCATCTCTACCCCCACCCTCATCAAGTAAGACCACTTTAACTCCAGAATTAAACTGCAGAGAACTAAACTACCTGTATATATGGAAAAAGGAGTTTAACAGACCAGAACTATTAGCAGTGCATTTCTCACTGTTCTGAAGGAAACACATAAAAAAAAAATAAACCTACCAAAGCCCTTGAGAGAGCCTTTCCCTATAAATTATATCCCACTTCAGCAGTGGTGTTAAGAGTCCTTTTTTGGCTGCTTGACAGCAACCCCCCTGCCTTTTCCAGACATGAAGCCAATGCTGTGAGCTAGCTGTAGGATGATCAAATGTCTGTACTTCTAAGTCTTCTTTTTTTGGTATTGCTTAAGCACTTCTCCACTTGGACCACTCATATAAATAAATAAATAAGAGTAATCTCAGTGCTGTCCTGCCAACTCTTCATACAGATTAGCTAGCAAAGGGCTAATCCAGCACAGAGGAATTGAAAGTTTCACATCAGAACAATAAAATCGCATGGCTCTGCATTCAAACTTCAGACTAGTCTGGGGTTTTGTCTGTTCTTGAAGGGGAGGGCTGCCTCTGCTGAGCTCTCTGTAAAGCCACAGTGGCACCGATTCATAAATGTAGACAAAAGGAGGTAGGGATACCTACTGATCAAGCTAATCAAGGTTTGCCTCTGCTTGCTAGCCTGCAAAGGCTGAAACAGTACTTTTGCAGCACGTAAACAAGATGGGAACTTTGCACAGCTCTCCAATTCCCTTTCTACTCCAGAGAAAACCTTGGTAATACACAGTTCTTGAGTCTGGGCTCAAATTCACAGTGATGGGAAAAAAACCCCCGATTTCTCCTGCTCTCCAAACAGACTGAAGTGGTGACACCAATATGAAAATCAGTACCTCTGAGCTGGGAATATGCAATGCAAGTCCACTCTCCGCGGCCATTTCCTACACAAGTACACCTCATCATATGGCCCATGTCATGTTGTTTATCCCACTGGTCCCCAACACGGTACATGACACCATCATTGGTTGTGCAGATTTCTTCATGGGCTAGTTGAGAAAAAAGGAAGAGGATACTTCATGTGTCTAGAATTAACAAGATCTTGAAAGCTTAGACCTTTTGCAATATCCCTTCATACTCTATAGTGGCTTCTGCATTTGCAGCTTTAGGCACCCACTCAATTTCGAACAGCATTTTTGCTGCGTGACAACATTCTTTAAGTGCTGATCCCTTGTGGTGGCTCATTCATTTTAATTTTCATTTGAAAGCTACTAGAAATAGCTTGTGTATAATGTCCAAGGGGTGCTGTGTGAAAGAATCAGTTCTTGTTACATACATGCCTTTATATGAACATAGCCATTTGAAGATGTGTGTGTCCCACAAGCTGTTTAAGGACTCAGATGCTGCATTGCCACTCATTACCAAAGGCCTGTCATTTAAGAATTAGTGGTCACAATCCCTTCCACATGTACCCTCCTGCCATCACAGAGACAGGCATGGATTGTAGGAATGGACCAAAATATTGATTTTGAAATTACTGCCATTTCCATGGTACACACTGGTACTATAAGTACAGATTTATTCCTAACCACAGATCGGGCAAGAGGAAGTGAATAGCCATGAGGGTGAAGCTTTGGCAGATGACCTACACCAGTTAGCACTAGCTGAGAAGTGTGCCTACTACTGGCTTGTAGCGAAGAAGTAATGAAAATTGCCTTCTTGTGGCACTGCCCGAGTCTCTACTAGAGGTGATTAGCAGGGAAAAAAGGACAAAACTTCAGAAATGCCTTAGAGGCTTTTGGACTGGGATGTAGTTCACTGGAAGTCATCAGTAACTGACCAATGACAGACAGCTCTTTGCTTTCCAGCTCAAAGAAGCACTTATAGGTATTCCATAATCCTTTTATGGTTCTCAGCCTTACCCGCCATAGGGCAGAAACCAAATTTCTGGTCAGCATCGTAGTTCTCAGTGGTTCCACACCACTTCATGTTGTCTCTCCGTCCCTCAGACGTACAGTCAGTGTAGTTGCGGTTGTTGTATAGGAAGGGGAAGTGGCACAGAGCACCATTGGAATTGCCACCACGTGTCTGGACCAAAACTGTACAAAAGTGAAAAGAAAACAGATGCAAATGAAGCCTGCACTCTCCCTCAGCATGCATGGAAGAGCTTGGAAAACAAAACACTAGCACTATTTTTTCCCCAAGTGTACCCTGTATATTATCCATGGGCCTCTTTTCTCGGCTTTAATTAATGCAGATCTGGAAACATAAGCCTCGCACAAGGACAATTCAGTTCAAACATTGCTTTGGAAGGAGTTGCAGAACCAGCCATGGGAATTCCTGAAGAATAGGGAAAACCAACGCTTACTGTGTTTGGGAAGTAGCTTTGCAGACCCTTTGTGCCAAGGCCTAGGGAATCAAATAAACCCACAGTTCTCGGCACACCTGTATTATCTCATTGAGGCTATTACCCAACTGTGCTCTTTGGCTTAAAGTAAAGCCTTAGGCCTCAGGAGAGGGTTACAGTTCAGTTATGTACAACAGGACCAGTTAAAACCTCTCTGCAGACTGGAAGCTTCATGTTTTGCAAGAAGCAATGGAAAGAGGGCTGTAATCTACCTGAACTACTCACCTCTTGAGCAACTCTGCTTTACAGATAATGGAGAACAAGGAAGCATTTGTTGAGGTTTTTCTATATTGATATTTCTCATTCCCCCCGTATATCACTAGAAGCCTCACTCAAGCAAGAATGTGTGCGTGGAAAGGGACAGTGGGTTTCTTTGGTCTGGGTTGTTGGGTTTGTTTTTTTTTAAAGGAAGAATATTGTACGTGCTGCAGAGAAAGGCTTGACTTTTATCAGAGAAAAAAAAAAAAAAAAACAAAACAGAAGCAGAACAGACACAAAAAAATCCATGCAGTATAAGCATAAGATTTTCATGTGGGAACGTGAAAAATTCTCTCCAAGGTCAGATCCCAAAAAAGCTGCCTGAACACTGTTCCATGGATGTCTGATGGGCTTTCCAGGAAGTGCAACCACACAGGTAGATCTGTGCTGTGAAGGGAACACTGACCATCCGCAGACAAAAGGGAATGCTGCCGCATTAGTCATGCGCCAGCCCTTGATCAGTGATCACAAATCACATTAAGATTACTCCTATATATGGCAACCTGGCTAGATAGTCAGGATGGAGGGAGTGACAGAGGACTGAACAAACTGTACTCCATGGATATCCTCTTCTTTGCGGCCTAATATGGGCATCGCTCTAGCAATTCAGCCAAGCAAAGGCAAAGTCTAAGTATCCTTTGGGCCAAAGCTCTATCCTGACAAGGTACTCCCATTCTAAGGTCAGATCAGAGGAGATCTGACCTCCTCCATGTGTGCACGAGGGCCACATGCATGTGAAGGACATCTAAGAACTTACCGTTTTGCTCGGTACAGAAGGAGTATCTCCTGTCCTGCTCAAAGTTGGAGGTGGTGCTGCACCAGAGGTGCCCATCTGTGCGGCCTTCAGTGGTGCAGGAATAGAAGGTCCTCCCGTCATAAGTGAAAGGAAGAACGCAGGCTTCTCCATCAGAATTGCCACCATATGTTTGGGTCCCAGCTTTAAAACAAGCAAATCACAGCATTAGACTCTGTCTTAAAGCAATCCCCAAATCTTAGGGCTCTAAAACAGCAATAGCCCCTCTGGGCCAAGTCACTGGCTGATGTGAACCCACACTGACTGCCGTGGACCTGGGCCAATACACACCAACAGACAGCTTAGCCCCACAGCTGCGTCATTCTTTTACATTCTTTTCCAAACATACATTATTGCAGCTCAGTTTAAAGAAAGTTATTAATGCTGCTCTCCCAGGGCCCTGTTTTCCCTCAGCAGGTTATATATAGCTCAATGGGAAATGTTTCTGCTCTACAAGACCAGACTTCAAATAATCAAAACAACTATTTTTTCACCCTTTGTACCTTGCTCCAGTATGGCTTCTTCAGAAGACATTTCTGATACACACACAAAAGGATTCCACTTTGAAATTAAACCATAGGACATTCCCAAAGATCTCAATGGACTGAAAAGGCACAAAACACAAACTTATACCTATTTCCCGGCAGCTGACTCCATTGCCCAGGCAAGTACAAAGCATTTGCTGGCTGCCCTGTGTCTTGAGCCACTGCATACCCACGGAGTACACCACTCCATTATCAGTTATGCACTGGCCGTATGGCTGAGGCTGGGGCTGTTGAGGCTGGGGCTGGTACAACGCAGTCTGCACATTCGTGAAGCTGGGAGAGCCAGATCCTGCAGCAGAACATGGAAGAGAAGTGAGATGCTAGATGCAAAGCTGAAGAACAGAAAGCTTCAATTAAGTGCTGAGACAATAAAATCTTAGGCACTCCATCAGACTGAAGGCACAACTCTCTTAGATTCCTTAGACACATTTTAATTATTCCACTTAGCAAACTTCAAAATTAAAAGAACAACTCCCACTTCTGCTAACAATAGCCTCTGGTTTCAACCACTGCAGAGTGGCTTTAGAAAGGATTAAGAACTTAAAATGGTTTTCACAGGAATTCTTTAAAAACAATTATTTTTGAAAAAATAATTTTAGTTGAAGGAAATCTAGGATAGAAAAAGCAAGATGAGTGAAAAGACAATAAAAAATTACCAAGGAAGCAGGGAGATAAGGCAAAAAAGATTCATTTTGAATTTTTAATTGAAAAAGAAAAATAAAATGCAAATGTATTCACTTACTCTGCAATTTTTAAACTTTGATTCAAAGTTTTTTGGCCCATTATCATTTGGAATAATACCAAGAGATAAAGAGGCTTGTCGTCTACACTATGGAAATTTTTGCTAATGATTCCCACAGGAATCTCCATAAATACAGCTCTGCTGAAATAGAGGAAATAATATGGAAACAAAACACTGGCACCCTTGAAGCTTTGTGCATTTTGAAGTTTAGACCTTCTGAGAGTTTGATGTTAACCTGCTGGTACCAAACAGGTAAAAGTAATTTACTGAGAAAGACTTAATGTAGGTATTGCAGGAAAACAGAAGTTTTACATTGCATTCACCAAAAGGAAAACTAGATCCTTAAAATGGCAAAAAAGAATTTAGAAGCTGAAGACTTTAAGAAACCTTGGGCAAAAAATATGTGCTACCTATAAACTAGGTAATATTTCCTACCAAAATTACAAGCTATCTTATGTACCTATATTAAATAGCATTGTATTCATTCCTTGACATTTCTTTTTTAAAGCTTAACCATTAGTAGGTGTATTTGTCTTGTCAAAGGAACCAGATGGTCTCAGTGGAGTTTAAATTAAGGACATTTCAACAAAGTTGCCCTGAGGCGAATGCATAAAGTTCAAATATTAACTTGAAGTGCCATGCTTCCAAGACAACGCTAGTAGATAGTTCCTGTGGATGCATGGGCCTAGATGTGATTTACTGTACTGTGATTGTGCAGGCAATCACATCTGTACGTGCAAGCCCCATTTGTGCGTGGAAACAAGGTATAAATTAATCTTATCTACACATGCACAAACAAGGAGCACCTCCTGAACCCTAACCCTCTTTGTTTCTGACCTTTCCCTGAACAAGACTCTTAAATACTTAAATTAGGATGGCACAACTCAACTTCAAGTCCTAGACATTCAAAATGTGCCATTCCTTGCCCCTTCCCCTACCTTACACACTATGATGCCCCACTTACCAGTGCTAGTTGTATGCAGGGATGTGTGTCTTTCGCATTTCCATTCACCTCTGCCATTACCAGTACAGATGCACTGAAGCAAGTTTCCACGGTTATCCTTCTTGCTCCAGGTGTCTCCAATTCTGTAGGAAGTCTTGGTGTCATGGTCATTGCACCTATCTGTATAAAGAATATGACTGTTACCTATTTCTGCATTGGATTGCTTCAATGTCCAATTTATAGTACTGAACCACCAACACTCAAATGAGCTGACAGTTTAAAGCCTTTATTGAGAGCCCACCTGATTTTCTGCAGCCTACTATTACCAGTCCTATATGCACGAAGGCCTGCATTAAACTGCATAAGCTGAGAGCATCTGAAAACCCTTATGCTTTAGCCTAAGGGGAAATTCCCATTTATTTCTAGAACTGCGATTTCACTCTGTAGCCGTTGTCAAAGTTAGCATCATAACATTCCTAGTGTGAACTAGGCATGCTATCCATGGTAAACTATGTTCAAAATCAATGTGAAAAAGCACATTCTGGATTGAAAATAT
>NW_010128469.1:3454-6164 GCF_000699245.1 Pterocles gutturalis | reverse complement strand
TTCCTGCTGGTTAATTTTAAAGCTATTTTAAGCCCATTTGGTGTAGCATATACCTCTAAAGCTTAAACTTGTTTTAATGTCCCCTTTTTTTTAAAAAAAAAAGCAGAAGTCTTTGTAGGTGGGTCATTTCATACCACACACAGTTCAAGTTCGGGGCTCTACTTCAGCTGGAAGAAACTAAAACCTGTTTGAGGGTAGTATGTTAAATTCTACTTCTTCCAAAAGAAGTGTGCATGAAGCTCCAACAAAGTTAATATAAGCTGCTCATGTCATAACAGGAATATTAGACTTTCTAAACCTCCCTGTTGTCTTTAATAACTCACAGCCCCTGATGAATTGAGTAAATGGGTTCAAAGGACAGCATAACAAACTACTGTTGTCTGGATGCCAGATCCACATGGATTAACTAGTTCTTCTTCCATTACAATGTTTTACCTTCTCATTCAAGGGCAACTTGATACAGTGGCTCAAATATAATTATGGATTAACAAACATGGATTTATGAAGAACTGTGAAAGGACATATGCATCATGCCACATTGCCACTGAAAGAGCACAGGGGATAACAATGTGGAAAACATATTACTAATTCACAGTAGTTAAAATTACCAGAAACTGAGTATTTGCCAGAAAATGGTAAATTGGTGAAGTAGTCACAATGTAATTTGGCAAATGTGGAAAAAAACCTGTCTTATGGACGGACACTCAGATAGATTCTCAAGTTAGACAATGGAAAGCTGAGATGTCTCCCAAGAAATCAGCTCTGATTCAGGAAAGCGCTGTCCATAAAAGATATACAACAGCAGCACATACTGAAGCATAACGCCACTTTGTGGGCTACAGCTATTGTTTTACACATATAGATTTGAATTTCTCTGTTTGGTTGGTTAGGTTTGAAAAACAAAATGAAAAATGAACAGGTCATTTTATTGCATTTTTTTTTCCCTACAATACAACAATGCAGACCTGAGTTATGGGAGGAAAGATACTGCCAAAACATTTTTATTAGTAATAAAAACTCCTCCAAAATTCACAAACAACACATTCTGGTTTATTCATTCCTATTTGACAGTTAATAATTTTCCCCCATGTGTTTTTAACAGACTTAATATCGTCAAGGCTGGTTTGGTTTTTACAGCTTATTTTTTGACCAAGTGTCTCCAGATCTTCAGTTTTAATCGCATCCCTCCTTAGTGTTTTAGTTCTTTACAGATCTGCTGTTTATACCAGCAGAAAGCCATTATCTATGTGCCCTGAGGCAACCGAACACGAGGCAATTTAAAGGCTATAGAAGAGCTCCTCAAACCTTGCATAACAAAGGTGTAAGGTACAAAGTTAAATTTTCTGGAGGCAACTGGCAGAAACCCTGATAGCTCCACAATCCAGCTTGCTCCTAACAGAGTTGGAACAGAAGGTAGATAAACAAGCGAGATTTTTGGATTTTAAAAGCCCTGTTTGCTTTGCAAATACAAAAAAAATGGAATATTTAGGGTAATGTCCTTCAATGATGTAAAAGCTGACAAAGTCACCTGCACTGGTGTAGCCTGTTTACGTACAGGGAAGACAAAATGGCGGGAAAAACTAACAAGCGAGATGGGAGAGCAGACAAAACAACCCCTGTTTTAGCTAACATTTTTTCCTCTTTATTACTGTTTAATAAATAAGAAGACGTTTTAACCTAATTTGTCAGATCCTGCTGTTGGAGCAGGTACCTATTTCTTTCTAAAAGCACCTGATTCTCCCTCAGGACGCTAGTTTGAAAAAGAGAAACAGAGATGTTAGGCCAAACTCGCCGCCATTTTGCAGACCAAACAATTCCCCCAACTTCCTGGGGGACCCACGACTGTGCCTCAGCTGGCTGGCCTGTGGATTTCTTAAACCTTTGTCTCCAAAACAGGTTAAAACCCCAAATAATCCAGCCATTCTGTCACCAGTACAGATCACCAGCTCTCCCGCAGGTCCCCAGATGGCAAATGGTAACCAGGATGTGCAAACACTCCCCCCTCACCTCAGAGGGGTTGAGGGGTCTGTTCCCCCCCCCCTTCTCAGGAGACAGCCATCCCTCTAAAAACTACTGCTGCTTTCCACAGGGCAGAAAAAGGAATAGCTTGTCTTTTCGACACAGGACAGACTTGAAAAATAGGATAAATAAAACGGAGCAGCCAGCAGGTGCCAGGCCAGTACTTACTTCTGGAGGTGCAGGTGATGCGGCCACTGCCCTCCCCCAGGCAGGTGCAGTCTAGCAGCATCAAGCCCTGGTAGGGCTTCTCCCAGGTCTCGCCCACCACGTAGGATGTCCCAGCCGTGTTGTCGTAGCATCGTTCAGCTGCAGGAAAGAAGGGGATGAGTGTCTGCCCAGGGCCAGCCCACATGGGGACACCACAGGAAGAGGAGGAGCCAGCCAATATGCCCTGACTGAACCAGGGGAGAAGAAGGGAGCTGCCACCTACCCACGGGCTTGCAGGTCCACTCGCCCTTCCCGTTGCCCAGGCACACACACTCCAGCATGTAGCCGCCAGTCTCGTGGGGCCGGCGCCAGGTGTCACCAATCTTGTAGGACTGGCCACCTTCATGGCAGCGATCTGCAGTGGGAGAGAGGAACGCTGAGGTGAGGGACCACACTGTGAACAGCATCATAAGGACAAGGTAAAGGCAATCTAGCAGGGGCACAGGGGTTCAGTTGGGGGGGGGGGGGGGGCCGGGAGGGGGGG
>NW_010128469.1:0-3423 GCF_000699245.1 Pterocles gutturalis | reverse complement strand
CCATGGCCTCCTCCTCCTCCAGCCTGCAAAATGGCACCCACGATTTTCCACTGCACCCTCGATTTTTCTGACCCTCCCAGGCCCTGTCCTCTCTCCTCAGCTAACCCCCTCCAGGCTTCAAACCACAGCTAAGACTCAGCTGGCGAAAGGGGAACACCAGGGCCAGAGGGCATGCTCTTTCTCCCTCAGGCCCTGCTCACAGTCTGAGGGCTGGTTTGTCTCCATCTTTTTCTGAGGCAGTGCCACTTGGGCCTCTCTGTGGCTGTCCTTCATAGCATGAGGAACATGATGGCCAGAACAGCATGTGGAGAATAATGAAATGCTTGGTGTGGCACCGCAGTGGGACACTGGTCCTCATGGGTTTGGAAACTGTGCCCTGGAAAGGCAGTTTCCCAGCACACTGGTGCTCCGCAGCCCTCTGAGACAGTGCAGACCCACCACTTGGCCCAGGCTTAGGGCAGGAAACATGGTGAAGGGCAGTTTGCAAACAGGGTCTTCTTACAAAAAAAAAAAAACCCACCACACACATCCAGTCATTTATTAAGAGCCACTCAAATGTTCTGTCAACTCATTTACAAAAGCAGGGAATCTAGGAGTTACAAAGATTGATTCAAAGCCATTTGTGGTCAGTGAGAATCTCCAGTGAGGTCTAAACCAGGCTCATGATGAGAAAATGAAACTGCTCTTATGTCTGCCCTTTCCTTACCGACTCTTTCTTTTCTTAAAACACTTATCCCTTCCTACTAAAATGTCATTAAATTCAGGAGGGCTTCAGATCTACTTGTTAGATTCAATACATTTTTTTTTCCATGCTGTAACAATGGCTGGCTTCCTAGCCCTCTGTGGCAATGCTACTAGCATCAGCATGTGTGTCTTAAACAAGAAACCAGATACTTTTAAGAACAAGACTTTTCTCAAAAGGTGCCTCAGGGACTTTGAAATCTCAGCCTAGAAGTCCTGACACACAGTGATCTTCATCTGTGCTCACAGAAAGTCTAATTATGAACTGAAAGGAAATTGTGAACAATTCGGTGACTCAATAAGGAAAGGATTTCCAGACAGAGACATGAAAGGGAAAGCTGGGGAGAAAGGACCAAGGGAAGAGAGGGAGGAACAAGAGGAAAGTATGGGTCAGGCTGGTGAAAAAGGAGTTACAGAAAAAGATAGAGCTGGTGTCCAGATTCCAAATCCCAGCTTCCTCAGGGACAAGTGTTGGCGTTACATTTTGGGAGGACTGGCTCTCAGGTGATATTTATTTATTATTATTTATTCATAGTCATCCAACTAATGCTGATGGTGTTATTCTGACTTTCCAGCTGCAGAGCAGATCCTCACTTTCTTCCATTCAAAAAATACTTTCACAAATGGCCATGAGAAGACATAGCACACTCTTCTATATAGTAAATGTACTAACCTGTATGGCTGGACACTAATGGTAATTTTTGGCCTTCGTTCTTACACATAGCACTTTACCTCTTAAAAGAGAGGAATTTGATTGTGCAAATGTATGTACACAGGTCAAAGTCTTTCAGTTCCAAGATTTTAACAGGCTTTGGATTAACCCCCCTCCCCTCTCCCCAACTCCAGCTAATGGGCATTGGGAATATTGCACAAGTTGCTCTGGAAAATGACACGAAGGAACAATAGCTACAGTAACAGGCTCTTAGTTACATACTGGCAATGGTGCAGCTGATTCTCCCACGTCCAGCTCCAATGCAAGTACAGTCCCAGATCATGGAGTCTTTGGGGCGCTCATAGGTCTCCCCTACTCTGTAAGTGGATCCAGTGTATTTGTCAAAGCAAGTCTCTTCAGCTGTGATGGGAGAAAAATCAACTTCATGTAACCATGCCAGTAACATGTACAATCAACAGAAACACACATTCCCTGCCTCCCCCCACAGATGCTCTTTTTTTCTGGGGAAAAATGCATATTGGTCTTCTCTTCCCTCCTGGGACAGGACAGCAGAGAGGAAGCTGGGTCAAATTCACCCCCTCGAGTTACCCATGAAGCTGAATAACCTCAGCTTCCCTCCCACAGCGAGTGCGTAGTTGAGCATGGCAGTGGGCAGGCATGTCCTGAAAGGATCAATCCCAGCTGTCTGAAGTGCAACAGTACAGAAGACAGGAGGGAGCAGACATCCCCTAGAAGCTGTGTGCTTTGTCATGCTAATTCTCCTCATTCTGACCTGGCAAAAAAATTGATATATTAATGTCGAATTCTACAGCAGTCCCACCGAACTCAACAGCACAACTTGTAAATTGTTCACACTCGTGTATGAGTAAATGATTACAGTATGGTTATGTCAGTGTGTTACCACCAGACTTGAGATCTGCAACAGAACAACCTTCTTCACTACTGGACAGATCAAGTTAACTGTTCCATAAGGGAAACTTGCTATTGGACTTTGAAACTGTAAAATTTGGGAATCTCTGCAGGGGAAGGAAAGCTTGATTAAACCCCCTTTTATGGAGGAGAAAAGGGACTGAGTACTCCTTAAAATACTATAGCCATGAGGCAGGCAGCACACAAGCCTTGCAGAACAGACTGCTGGGACACTCCCATCTGTCTTGCATCAACACTATCAGCCAGAAACTGGTTTTTCTCTTATATCTACAGAGCAACATAAAGGAGTTATGGCAAACTAGTGGCTTCAGACCAATAAATACAGATAGATCACATCTGATTATCTAAACTACACTGTATCCCAAAAAGATGCATCTTCCAGCAGATGTTGCATTTAAAGTTCTGTTACCTAAACTTTTTGTACAGAAGACTAAACAATCTCATTTTACACTCAATTATAGAAAGCTCACAGCTCGGCTCGGGGGCTGTGGAAAGTTGTAAGTTGAAATATTTTTAAACAAGCTGACGACACTGCACAGCTATGAAAAGTTGGGGTGAAGCAATCAAACAGCACAGAGCCAGAGCTGCAAAGTGACTCCAGATTTGAACTTCCCAATGTGAGTCCAGGAGTCAGTTCAGTTCATTATAAAGAGGTTGGCTCCAAAATTAATGTTTAGATCCAATCCTCCAGAGAGATGAGTGATGTTTGGCTCAGGGTTCTGGTGGCAGGCCCATTACTAATGAAAAGCATTTCTTAAAATCCCAAGCCAGATCTTCAGTGTAATTGAGTGTAGATCCATTACTGACCATAACTGCTAAACTTTATCTGAAAACCCAGCCTGCCAGTTATAACTCGGTACACAGCTTAGCTTAGTCAGCATCAAAAGCCATTCTGGGGCCCTAATGCAGACCAAAAAAAAGACCACCAACTTACGTTCAGGCTTGCTTTCGCAGTTAAACCCTCTGCTTCCACCATAGCAGGTACAGACCAGCGTGTTTCCCAGGTAAATGCGCTCCCACTGCTGGTTTATCTCGTAGTATCTTCCATTGTCAAAACAGGTCTCTGAGGGGGGAGAGGC
>NW_010128468.1:0-12554 GCF_000699245.1 Pterocles gutturalis | reverse complement strand
AAAGACACAGGGCGCCGGGTTTAAACAGCAACACAAAAGCCCGCCTCGGAGGTTCTGAAGGCAGGTGGTGAGCTGGGAGGGAAGGGGGCGTTCGGTGAGGGTTTGACAGGCGGTAGCCCCGGGGAGGAACCGGCCCGGGGGGGCTCTGGAGGTAACCTGGCCGCCTGGTGATGGGCAGCGTGCGGGAAGGACAGTTTGGAGATGTTTTAACAGAAATACTGCTTGGAAGTCATGCGTTGGGGTTTTTTTTTGTGGGCCCCATGGTGTGGGGGACACCATTTTTGCATACTGCCTGTATAGGTGCCTGACAGTGAAGAGCTTTGCAGGTGATGGTCTTAAAAACTTGGGGAATCTTGGCACCATTTTGTGCTCAGGTGATCTCAGCTTGCCTGAGTCTTTGTTGCTTGTGGTTTTTCTCTTGGTGGTAGTAGAATTGCTTCATGCACGTTATTCTATACTGTTAGGACTACATCTAGAGATTTGATAGCTAACAAGCTGCACACTTTGGTACTTTTTTTTGTTTCATTTAACAGTAAGATGAGAAATTTGCCTTCCTACCTGACGTACGCCTGTTGATGCACATGCTCTTGGCTTGGGATGGTTCAATCTGATAATTGTCGCATTTGCAGAAAGGAAAGCTGGTAAAAAAGTGGGAATCACTTAAGCACATAGAAGTAAACTTAAAAAGTTGGCAGCAAGGCTACTCAATTTGTGGTTATTCATGTATGTAGTTGACTTTGGAGGAAAATCATCCAGCTATTTCAGGGAAAGAAAGGAGGATAGTTCAGTGAAAAGATGAACTTCAAATACATGGAGAAAATAAATGTGTCTTTAAAGGTCTAAAGATCTGTAGTTATGAAGTATAGTACCTTCTGTGAAAGCTTGCTTTAATATTGAAAAATGTCAGGGTAGGCTTTTCTGTGTCTCTTTTTCAACAGTCTTCAAGCAAAAGAAAAAAGTTTAAAACATCTCCTTACTGAAGAGGAAAAAAGTTTTCATAGACCTACAGCCTTAATTCTGTTGGTCTAAAGGCATGGGCTATTCTGGCTCTTTATTTGGGGACAGGGGTGGAGTGTCTGCTCTGGTGTGTTCTACAGCAAGACATGATTGCTTACAGGCTGTGTAATCCTTTCATTGTAGAATTTATTTACTTTTTTGGTCACATGAAAGGTGGACTAAATACAAATGTGATAATGGTGACAGAAGCAGAAAAAATCGCCAGTATCCTTAAAACCATTGTGACTGCAGCTTACATCAGTGGTTAAATTGAGGAAGCTATTTCTGTTGTTGTTGACCATTTGTGGGGGGATTTTTTTTGTTTGCTTGTTTTCTCTTCTTGCATTGCATAAGAATCATCTTAGAAAGTCAAGCAAGCCTGAAGATAATTTCTTCAATGTAGGTTCCAACTTCTAGAGTTTTGGGTTTATGAAAAATCGTAACAAATTGTTAAGTGTTCTAAATCTGTTCACATGAGCAGGAGGAAGTGAAAATGACCATATGGGGGTGGGGGTACAGTTACTGGCTGCAGTTAAATCAGTTACTAACACCAGTAATAAAAAGTATACAGATAGTACTTTGTGCTGTAGGCCACATGCAGAGAATAAGAGGCACGTTAACCTGTAGTCAAGCTCATAATTATGTTGAATTTTCTTCTCCCCTTCCCCTGCTTGGTTTACCTGTGATTAAACATGGCAAGGAAGTTGGGTATTTCCAAATGAGACTAGGGTATTTTCAGGTGGCTTTGCAGCTGCAGTGTCTGAGAGGGCTGGGTGTCCTTTATTTGAATATCAAAGCTCTGTTTAAGTAATTTGAAGCTTTTTCGTGCTAATTCTATTCTGTTGGCTGAATAGTAAAAATATTTCGGGACTGTGTAGCTGAGGTGAAATTTATTACACCAAGTATGCTTGAAAAAGGGTGTTGTAAAATGAAGGTGATTATCTTCCCTGTCTTCCCCGGAGTTAGTAGTAACCTGAAGTATCTTTTGTCTGCCCATTTTGAACTCATTCTGCAACATCTTGTTGCCACTTGCATTTGCTCATCAAGTGTTATGGTCTGAGCATAACTGTGAATTTAATATGGAGCTTCTAAGAAAACTTTTACCCAAATGAATGTTTTGTTGTGGTTGCCTTTAGTTTGGAAACAAGCTAACAACATCAGTGCAATGGAACAGTTCCTATCTCATGAACTGTCATCTGTTGTTGGAACACTCAAATTAAGCTATAGACAATACGAGGAGTTGTATTTTTGACCCTCCAAGGATGGTTGCTTCTCTGGCCTATTTCGTTTAGGAAGGAAGAACAGAAAACTGAGATGCAGAAAATGCATGTTGAGAGTGGGGAAGATATGTTTGTTGGAAGGTGGTGTCATATGGCCATTCAAAAACTTCTTGTTGCTCTTGAAAATGGAACTTCTGGTTTATTCTGAAAAACTACCTATATGTGATTGAGGGGGAAGCTCACAGGTTGGGGTAGGACTGTAAAGAAACACTCTGGGAGAACGGGAAGATAACTTTTTGTGTTTGTTTTCCTGATGTTGTGAAATACTTTTTGTGAAAAATGTGTTAGTAATCTTAAAAAGTAGTTGTGAGCTGCTTTGGTAAACAAGACAAAGTAATGCAATATGAATTTGTATCCTAATAGCTGCAAGTCTCAGTTTAAACTTCAGTGTTGTGTCATGGAGTCCAGAATGCTGTGCTTCATTGTCGAAGGGAAGCGTTGAATATTACAGCTGAGGCTAAGCGAGGTACCTGGCTAATGCATGCGTTGCCAGGATTCACATCTTGTTACTGAAATACATGGGATGTAAATACTTAGAGTAGGAATGATGGTCTCATAGTAGTATATAAGTTATATATAATGTAGAGACAAAGCTTTTGAGGTATCTGGCAAACTTCTGATTTTATTTTTTTTAAGGGATCAACAAAATGTTAAATTAAGGTCTTAGTTTGTTCTTTTTACTGGGGTGAGAGATCTGTTTTTCCTCTTTCTGTCCTTCATGAAAGATGAGGAAATCTGAGTGTGTGTGCGTTTAAACTCACATAAAGCAGATGCTGACTGCTCTTAAAGCATATAGAACTTTTAATTGATATTGTATCAGCCTTCTTAGAGAGTAGCTGCATCTAAAAAGGCACTGGAGCTACTCTTTCATGTTATACAGGCTTTGTTCAGTACTGATTAGAACATGGTGAAGGTTTCCTGTAGTGATTTGAAAATTAAATTGAACCGTTCTTAATTATGCAGTGCCAGACGTGTGCAGAGAGAAGATGGCAGAGTTTCTGTGCCTGCTTCAGCTGTTCAATGGGAATGAAAGTGCTGAATCTTGAAGTACCTGGTAAAATTTGTATATAAACTTATAGTAATTCTTTTCTTTACTTTTTTATTGCTGTAGGAGATGTGCTTGGTTATAGAATGGGAAGTGGTAGAAAGCTTCACCGTGAAACACTGCTGATATGATGGTAAAGCAATAGGGGAAAAAGAGATGGATTGACTGTTGTTTGGGAAGGGCATAATAAGAAAACCAACTTGCCTTAAACTTACTTCCTTTTTGGCTGGCTGGCTTTTTTTCTTACTGTTTTCTCTCTTGCTTGTAATCCTAGCAGTACGGTGTCCAGGCTACCCACCGCTGCAGAAGAAGTTCAAAGCAGGATAGTTCATGGTAGTTATGGTTGTCTTTTTGGATTAATTTCATACTGTTCTCAAACTTCAGAAGGAGCTGCATCTGGTGGTGGAAGAGCACTGAGGGACTGCTTGCACTTTATTCCTCCATCCCTTCACTTCTTATCTTCTTGAAAGTAGAGAGCTGGGATTCTTGCAGTGTTTCAGAGGACCAGCTCTTTTCTGTTCAGAGTCCTTTTGGGATCCAGGAAACAACAAGAGGAGCACTATGCGAAGAATGTTTACAACCAGATTGTGGTGTTTGGGCTGGAAGCTCTCTTAAAATGAATCCTAGAGCTTTGCATCATGATGGAATACCGTATTTTGTATTTTTGATCAAGATAGGATAGCTTGTTTCTCTCCTATCTCATTTGGGTTGGAGGGGAAAGTTGTTTTTGTTTTTCTCAGTGGGCAGCATTTTTGTTTGTTTTTAAACTTTTTGGTGTAAAGGAAGGTTGTGGATGGATGAGGTGGACAGACTGGTAGTAGTATCTTATTACACCTAAATGCGAGTGTGCCAGAGGGATGAAAACATGGGGATATAAAGGCTTGATTGACGCAAGAAGATGAAAAAGACGGCTGTCCCTGAAGGTGTTTTTTCTTTCCTAGGTTAGTATTCTAAAGTTCATAGGTTTGTAACAAAGGTTGTAATTACTAGAACAGACGTTACGCTTATGAAGCAATGAACTTTTAAATGGAGTCATAATAATGTATTTCTATTTTTGTGCGCTGTGGAATCTGACCTTTTCTCCCTTCCTCCTTTTTGCATTGAAAACAAGTTGAATTTACTCTCTGCAACTGGTTGTTAGAAATCCCGTAAAAATAATTTTGCCAGGTCTACAGTAGCACTTTGAAAGATGTTGAGCAGTACTTTCCTTGTTATCCCAGAAGATAAGAATATCCTAGACTATGTGTGTATCTGTTGTTTTATTGAGGGGTATACTTTGGAGGAAAAACAGATCTGTTATTAGTAAAATAGCCTGGGAAATTTTTTTTACTACTATCGTTCTATTTGGTGTCGCAGGAAATTCCAGTGATACTGATGTTAAAATGAATGTTGGAAGCACTAATGAAACAAATAAGAATTACTGGCTTGTACTCTAAGTACTGAATGAAAAGATTGTTTTGCACTTAGTGTTTTCATTGCAGGACTTCAACACGATGTTTCCTGTCCAGGAGTGACAATGATCGGTTTGGCTGTAATGATGAAACATCTGGCTGAACAAAGAGTGATATTGGGCAAGAGGGGTGATGCCTGAGAATTAATACTTGTAGCATATGCGCTGGACAACTCTGTTCTAGTTTTCTCCTCATAGCTATAATTTGATTCTGTGCCTATACTTTTACATGATAATGAAGTAATACTTAGTAAGTAAAACAGTTGAGTGTTTAGGAGAACTAGCCTCTAGATTGCTATTCGAAGTTCAGCTGGGTTGGTAGGTACAGCATCTGAGGTTCAGTTGAGAAAATAAAATATGCTTTGGAGCACACTGGAAAGTGATTGGAAGTGGTGTTTGTTACAGTGATGTTCTGGTAGTCAGAGGTCTGGCAAAACTTGGATATAATTCCTGAGGCTACTTTAAGACATCTCTAAATGACTGCTTAGTTGGTGGATGAAATAATAAAAGTCTTTGGGTACCAAAGCAAAGCCAGAGCAAGGTTAAGGTATATGAATGGAGGTATTGCAGTGAATACCAGAGATGGTTTCCCAGCATATGGGAGTTGCTATGTGAGAGGTATTTCCCGTCCACCAAAAAGAAACCAAAACAAAACCACCAATCAAACCAACCCAAAAAACCCTAGAGAATCAGAAATGCCATGTGGCTCTTAGAAGAAACTGAGTGTCTTTGAGGCAGCATACTTGCTGAATAGGCAGATGTCAAGATCTGAATGAAAGTTCTGTTATTTCTAGCTGTTCTCTATAATTTTAGCTTTAATTTTATCATTTAGGATGTTCTGGTGATAGCGCATAGTTTCTGTAGTTGAACAAGATCACTCTAAACCCCTGATAATTCTGGGGTTATCCTCTGCGTAAACGCACCCAGCCATGCACACAATCTTTGTTTTGGGCAACATGCTCTTCATGAAAAATAGTGTCTGATTTTGTGTCTGTTTTTATGTCGGGGAAGAGAGGTAACCCTATCAATACGTTTGTGGGAATCTCTTGGGCAAGGGTATTTGGTGAAGGCAGAGATACTAGGTTTTGCGTGTTTTCAGGCCTTGGGCTTTTTTAGAGTTTCTAAGAATGGTTTAAAAATAAATTCATAAAGAAAGGGCCTTTTCCAAAGAAGCTGCTTTATCCTTGTTGACCTAAATTTAGGTGAGTGCTGAAAGTCTGGTAGAGGGCAGTGGAATTCAGGCAGAAGTTATCTGTGGCAAGGATTCAAGTTACAAAAAACTAAGGTTTTTTTGTTTAATGTTGCACCATTGCTGTGGATTTAGTTGTGAATCCAGGAAGTAGTTAGGATATCTGAAAATTTGACAGACTTGTTGCATATGACACTAAATTGTAAAGAATGGTGGAATGGATAACAAAATAAAGTTATATTGCTTTGTGTTCATTAGAGAGCGCTTCCTAGCCTGTATCGTTTCAGGTTTCTTCTTTTGCCTATAAATGATCTTGCTTAAGAATTCTTGTTTCACACTGCCTAACCTGGTGACCTGTCTGATAGTAATCTGATAGTGGTTAGTAACACTGGCTTCAAAACAAGAAGTTAGTCTTCTAAAAGTTACAGCATGAAGATCTGTCGTAGTCCTCATCATTTTACAGTATAAATAGAATTGTATAAATATTTAATGCTTCTTTGGAGACCAGTAAGAAGTGTTTCTGTCTTTATCCAGGGGGAAGGGAATTGAAATATGGAGCTTTCTTTAGGGTTAATTACGTATCTCTCTCTTTTACAGCTATCGAGTGCAAATCCTGTGTACGAGAAATTCTATCGGCAGGTATGTACTTGTTGAGAGAACAAACTTTTTTTTTACTATAGACTTCAGCATGGCCAACACTGTAAACAATAAAAGTTCAAGGAAAATTATTCCGTTTTTAGAATATATTTTTATAGTGACTAACACTGTGGTCTGAGCTATGTCAGTATAAATTTGGCATTGGTTTAAGATGACTTATTTAATTTGCTAGGGAACTGTCAGGTATGTGTGACATGCATCACTAGACAATTATAAGAGACTGTTACCTCTTGGAGGGGAGTAAATTCTTGCTAAATACTGTATTGATAGGTACTTTTTTCCATTTTACAAGTGAAGATGAATTTCTTGTGTTTGTTGTACAGTTAGCTTTATTTAAGACTTGAATCTTGGAGTACCCCTTGAGGTTCTTACAGGATGCTCTAAGGAGTGAAATTTTGATGGAAGGCCACTGAGTGCCAAAAGAATGCATGTAGTTCTTGCAGCTTCGCTCAACAGACACAAATCTTTTGACTTTATAAAGTAAAAATTAAATATATATTAAATAAATTTTATTTATCACCTGTCTTTTATATTTAGGCCCAGAAAAATAAGGTGCACTAGTTTCTATAAATACAGCTTTTTTTGAAAAATAGCTGTTTCAGCTACTCTATTATAGCAGTATTTTTTATCATGTGCGTAATATACGTTATTGTACAAGGATAGATACATGAATGATTGTATTAAAGAATTAAAAATAGATCAGTTTTTTTTTTATATAAAGACCTGGTGAGTAATTGATGAACCATGTAAAAAAACAACCTTATAGGAAGTTTTTTCTCCTCTGTGCAACTGGAAAGGTTCCTGTCAGTTTGTCCTAAGACAGGATATAGTGTATATGACCTCTTTATTTAGGAACTTCTTTTGGGTGTTAACATTAGACTGTAAGTTTATCTGCTGGGGAAGAGAGAAGACTATGATTTCTATCCATGCTCTATTTTTGGATTGTGCTTAGAAGATTAGTCCTGTTATCAAGTGCATAAAACAGCAGTTAAAGTGTATCAGCTGATGATGCCTGAAAAGTTTGAGCTTTCTATTCTGCTTTGGCTCCTGAAGGTTGAAGGAGATAGTATAACTCTCACAAAGTTTTCCTTCAGTCTGATGGACAAATCGACTGTGTGTTTGTCTCTAGGACTTGGATTAAAAGCCTTAGGAGAATGCCATATTATGGTGACCATTATGAGGTCACAAGAAAAAGCAAGAAACTATTTTTTTTGTGTGTTAGGTTTCCTAGCTCGGTACGACTGACTGTCACTGTCATGTATAATCTTTGCCACATGCCTGTCTCTCTTCCTCCTGATAGCAATTGCTTAACCACTGAAGTGTGATGTAAAAATTTGGATAAAGAAACTTAATTTAGGCACAGATGTGATACTGGCTCCTTAAGTCACTTAACATCTTGCATTCATTGGAATATCTAGGCTAGTGAAACTGGAACACTGTTTGTTGTGCAGCAGTCTCAGTAGTATACAGGAACAGGGATTCCTTAAATGTGATGTTACTGTTCGTGAAGTTGTGCCAATGGATTATTTTTCCAGAGGATTAGTTTTCTGACTAGCTCAGCCAAACTCTTTTCTGCTAGCATTTGTCCTAAACAGTAGCTTTTGAATGTACTGTGTTTGAAGACTTCCAGTTGCAATTTTTCCTTCCTTCCCTTAGATGAGATGTCAACTTTCACAATGGAAATGTTAGAAAGACATTTCCCAATTTGTCCTATGTATTCTTTCATACCAGAAGCACTGCAGGTCGTTCCATGCAACTTGAGAATAAAGTCATCCCCTGAAATGGCTCTGATGCTTAGTATGCTTGCAGTTCTATCACAGACTTAAAGTGATTCACCTTATGTAACGTGTGTTGTGAAATGGGTAGAAATCCCGGGCTTTGTTCTTAGAATGCAATTGAAATCTTAACCTTTCAAGGGGGATGCTTTTCTTTCAAATAAAACTTTCTCTTTAACCTTTTCTAGACTGATTCTCAAAACAGGGTGAGGTTAAAGGATAAATTTTAAAAACCTGTGATAAACTAGTAGGAAATTACTTAATTATTGATGCAGTGTAGCAGCTAAGTAGTGTGCCTGAGCTGCTGCTGGGTTCTAGATGAATCCTGAGTTGGAGTACTTCTCAGTGTCACCTTGTGACCTAATGACATCAACTGTACATTTTAACTTTTAATAATTTCTGGCCCTACAAAAGCCAACTTGCAAAAGAGAGTTGTTGGCCAATATAGCTATGAAAACTGCTTTTTGCACATCGGAGAAAAACCTCTACCAAGCTGGTGTATAGCTGACAAAATACCGGTGATCTTCTCAGTGTGATAGTCAAACATAAGCCAGTTTTCTGCACTATTTTAATGCTTAGTAAGGACCCCCATCCCAGCATGCAAGACTCGGTAATTTGTAAAGAAATTTAAATCAGCCCTTTAAAAAAAAGTCTGTAAATTTCCCTAAAATTTAGGGAATTAGCTGCACAAAAAGAAAGTGTATCCGTGTAGGGTTAAATAAGAATCCTGCTTAAATCCCTTAAAGTCACCATCCTCTGGGTTGGAGGTGAGGAAATAAAAAGTAAACACAGCTGGTGCTGTGTTGCTTTGTGACTTTGCTGAAAGGGTAGAAAAGTGCTGGAGATTTTCTGAGTGGATGCCAGGATTACATGCTTATGGGCTAGGTCGATACCACTAATGGAAAAGGGGATTTGATGCAGTGTCTTGGCACCTTTTGGCCTATAATATGAACAGGTCTCCCATACAGACTGAAATAGATATTTTAAAAATCTTAAGAACAAGCTAACTATAAGGGTGTAATGTTTGTAATTTTATTACTCTGACCAGGGAATCCTCAATTATAGGAAACAACCTGTCCTAATTAAAATCATATTAGGTACGTTGAAAACAAAAAGTGTTTTCACTTTCATATTAAATGATGCTTTCGGGATTGCTTTCAGAGTTTTTTGTTCACTTTTAGAAGCAGAAGTGTCTAACAGACAACCTTCATCTGCTGCAGCATGTTTTCCAAATGACAAATTCTCTGCAGTCTTTCTCTAGCTAGTTCCGAGCCCATCTTTGGGAGCTGTTTGTTTGAGCATTGTGTGTGTGCTGCACCTGTCAACTTGGAAGGTTGGTCTTCTGTTCCAAACAAAACATTGAACATAGTCTTTGTTTAAACACAAAGCTGTCAGACTATAAATGATGCAATACATCATCATCATCATCAAGTGTTTTGCTGTATATTCCCAACCTTGCTGTTCTATCCGAAGCACTAGTTTTCACTGGGCATTCTCAGGCTGTTTCAGAGAACCACAATGACTCAGTGTTCAGCAAGTCCGCAAAAAGCATTGATCTTCAAAAGGGAGTGGCAGGTTATTCTTTCTGTGCATGTACTTCATTTTTCCGTACATGCTTATTGATTTGTACAATTCCCGTTTTGGTTCACTGTCTCTTTCTCTCCAGGAAGTGTGGAAAGTAAGTGACCTCTTGCCTCCTTCCTGTCGTTGAAATGTTTGTTGTGTGGCAGAGTCTTCAGTTTCAGGGCACTTCAGCTGATCATGGTTGGGAATAGTTTATTTTTGAAGATATGTTTTATAGATAAAAATTATATAATATTAAGATATTATTTGATGTCTAGATCTTGTAGGACCTGTACAGCTACCTGTCCGATGTGGTAGCCTGACAGTTTGAATTGACTGAAGATACCCTTAGTCCTCTTCTCCATAGTGCGCCCTTTTTAGGCATACTTTTGCCTTAGGCTCTCAAAGACTTGCAGCTTTTCCGCTGTTTCCCTTGTCCTCGTGTAGGTGACCGAAGTTTTACTGCTTGCTTCTTCCACTTGAAAGTATAGCTGAGGTGCTGTTTTCATTTAGGAACTTGATTAATGCTCTATTTTAATGATCTCCCCGTTGATCCAGGGAGAAATGCATGATGGTTGATACTCTGACAAAACTATCACCAACTTCTTAATTGTGTAAATAAATTTAACTTTAGGGAGTAAGTATTTCCCCTCTTCTAAGGTGGTAAATGTATCTTCAAGCAGAGCCTAACAGTAAGGAATTCAGAGCTGGACAGTTAAACGTAACCAAACTCTGGGACTTCTCTCTCCTTACAAATGCAATGTTTTGCAGGCATCAAGAAGAAAAACCTGTGATTACAAAGGGCTAATTAGATATGTTCAGATGGTGGCCTAATGTGAACAAGCTTCTCTCCTTACTGTATAACTTGAGAAATTCTTTGGCCTTTGTCTGTACTTGAAACTTACTACTGGAGACCTTGAAATCCAGGCGTGATCAATGGTTAGAAACTTACAGCAGTAGACATTTGTTTGCATATGTATTGGTGTTGTTTCCTTGGTATTTAAGTGGAATTAACCTAAGTCTTCATTGATGACCTGTAAGAGTAAGTTTGTGTTGGGGTGTTGGCTTGTGGTTTGGGTGGCCTGGGTTACTGTCTTCACTTCTGCCTCAAACTGGGTCATCTAGGCAAAATTCTTATTCTCTTTGTTGCCTACTGATTGATGGGAGTAATAGAGTATTTTTCTAGAACATTGTAAAACATATTAGAGCTTGAAATATGCTGAGATATATATGCATGATGTATCTTAAATTTGTCAGTGTTAGTTTAAGACATAAACTTCCAAAGCCTGCCTCTTAAATCTGGAGCAGCTAGTTCAAAATGTCTTAATTCTAGTGTAATGTGATTTTTAATGAAAGTGACTTTTTTTAAAAAGTCTGAGGATTGTTCTCAGAGTGACTATGTTAACTTGAGCATTCTTCTTTGCTAGCTTTTTGAGAGCCTGTGTAAAGAGATTGCATCGATTGAAAAGCTAGTTTGTCATGTGAGGTTTTTTTCCTCCTCCCCAGGTTGATTCTGCTAATACTGGAAGAGTGTTAGCTTCTGATGCAGCTATTTTCTTGAAAAAGTCTGGATTGACAGATTTGGTACTTGGAAAGGTATTTAATGACAATTTGTTTAATTATCTTGTCTCTTGCTTCACTTAATAACCTGTGTAAATTAAACTATTTAGCTGTACTACAGGATACATGATCTTCCCTAATGTGGTTTCAGTTGTGCTTTCCAATACTTAGCAACTTCAGTAGCATTGCTTAGTCTGCTATCTGTGTAGCTTGTGGTGGAAATTAATATTTAAATTTGTCACCACACAAGTGTTATCATGAAAGTTAAGACCATTCCTCCAAGAATGCATTGTTAAATGGAATGAAAACTTGCCAGCTTCCTCTCAGTGCTGTGGAACACTTTGTGTCTATTATTTTTATGTTTTAGATTTGGGACTTAGCTGACACTGATGGCAAAGGTATCCTGAACAAACAGGTATGATTATTTGTATGATGTATGAAGTTACTCTAATCGTTAGCAAGCCTTGACATAAGATAAAAGTTAAGATTTCTGGTCCAGGAAAGCAGTTTTTCTAACTGATTTTTCTTCAGATTTTTCTAACTGGAAAGTGTACTTCCCACTTCAGTATAAGCTACAATAAATTAAGCAGCCTTCAGCCAACTCATCAGCTTTTCTTCCAAGTTGTAAAATTCGCTGCTGTGTAGCTGTGCAACACAATATAGTGAAAAGTAATTTAAGGGTTAATGTACTGTATTTACCACAAAGGTGACTTTTCCTCTTAATCTTGGAGGAAACAATGCAGAAAGGAAAATTCTAGTCAAATCTTGAAAATTCTTATGTATCTAATTTTGGTGGAGTTGACAGTAGTACAGTCTGTCCGGAGTTCTTCCAAAGTTGTAGGGCAGTACGGCAGTCAGACTTGCCTACCAGTGGTGCTCCTGAAAAGGTCTAACGTGCGTTTTGAAGTAGGTATGTAAATAATGGCCTGTGGAGAGCTAGCTGCTTTATCCCGTGGTAGGAAAAGGAGGAGCTTGTAGCATCTACCAATTCCCCCAGGCTTCTTTTGTTTTTTCTCATGTGCTGTATCTTTATCTTTCT
>NW_010128467.1:0-472 GCF_000699245.1 Pterocles gutturalis | reverse complement strand
TTCCCCGCAGCGTCCTGTGCCCTGCGCGTGGTTTTAATTGCACCATGCAGCTTTGATTCCTGGTTTTAATTGCAGCCTAACGAGGCTGGGGCAGCAGGAGAGGAAAACATCAAGCTTCAGGGAAACAAACGGGGAGAGAAAAGAACATTTACTGGTCCTGGTGACTAAGGGGTCTGGGGCTGGGCGCGTGTGTTTCCCTGCCACAGCGCAGGACGCTGCCAGCGCACAGGAGCGGGGATTTCTTCCACGCACTTGGCACGCCGAGCTGCGCGGTACGGTGTGAGGAGAGCAGATTTTTCCTGGGCCCGTGCCGTTTCCGTTATTTTTAACCCCCGTTGCACAAAAGCTGCCCCCTCCCAGTAAGCAGTGGGTTTTGCCCCTTGCATGGGCAGGGCTGGGGCTCAGCCATCTGGTGGCACCAGATGGGCCACTGTCACACCGCGGGTCTCACCGGGGAAAACCGAGACTGATT
>NW_010128466.1:3488-35266 GCF_000699245.1 Pterocles gutturalis | reverse complement strand
TGATTCTATGATTCTATGATTCTACTACAACAGGAGGAAATGAACCCCCACTCATAAGCATCTATATCTCTATGCTTGATTGTGGGGGTATGGAAATATAGTAAGCCAAGCCGAGATCGTTGGCTCAGGTGAAATAGTTACTAAACAAAGGGTAATACAGCTTCTTGTGTGTAAGGAAAAGGCTGTGGCACTCACCGCTCTTGACTTTCAAAGGCCTACAAACCAAGTATTCAAAGAGAAAATTACTTATTTCCCTGTAGAACTCTGGGGAACTGTTTGTTTCTGATTTCTGTTTTCTTTTTTTTTTAAGTAGAAAATTATCTTTTTATTTGAACAATGGTCTGCAGAAAAATATTGAGATTTTAAATATGACAGTCGAGCCCTAAAAAAGCACACAATATTTTATCTCCCTCTCTGAAGTGGAAGTCACAATTTTTTGGCAGCCAAAGCCTCTCCAAATTGTATTTCTTATCATTTTTTTTAAAGTTTTCAGTATCTCAACAGTAAAAATTCTATTAAAAATGGTGAGAATGAAAAAATATGAATTTATTTATATGTTGATTTCAAACACATTATTTTAGTAGAAAAATAAACTAAAATTACTTTCTTGCTATTTATTAAAAAGCAGAAAACCTGACACTTAAGATGTCTATAGAGAAAAGGAAAGAGAAAAAGAAAAGTAAGAAAATCTTAAGTTAAGTACAATATCTTCATTTTGGAAAGCTTTTAGGTCCCGATTTAATTTACCTGAGACTGTTAGCCAGAGGACCCTTCTATTCCCTGACTACTCACTCTGGCTATCACTTAATACTGATTTAACAACCACAAGAAGAACTTTACTGTTTAAATATTTAGCATTTCATTCAAATATGAAACAGCAGAGTAGAAATTGGTTCACAGTCTCTGACACAGGATCCCTTATAGGAGGAAAGTAGGGACATGTAAGAGCAGAAGTCAGAAAGTCGAAGGCACAAAATGAAGTACTATTAGCAGAGGATGTACAATGGATCAAGGAAAAGTTTTCAAAGTGTCTAAGAAATGAAGGGTGGACAAAAGAAAATGTTAAGTCTGCTACTTAGCAGAGAGGGAAGAAACAGATAATAGATGATAAGGAAAAGGCTGAAATGCTTAATGGGTTTGTTGCTTGAGGTTTCACTGAAAAGGCTGGTAGTAACGAGGTACTTAAGGCAGTGATAGTTAACAAGGGAAGAAACAGGTCAGGAGGCAGAATTAGGATAGCCCAGGTTAAAGAATACTGGGATAACCTGAACATTGTCAAATCAGCAAGGCCTGATGAAATTTAATCTACACTGTGAAAGTGTCTGCTAAAAGAAGTGCAAGGGAACCTTTGACAACTATTTTTGACAGCTCATCACAAAGATCCAAATGAACCTGGAAAGGGCAGTTCTATTCTGTTGTTTGAAGGAAGCATATCAATGAAACTACTTCCCCAATTTTATCTTCTTTGGTACTATGTTAATTGCATTAGACCCCAAATGTACTGGAACACTCTTGTCTGCCCTAAAAGCAAATACAAAACTATTTTCCCATGTTTCAGGAGAAAAAGGAGAATGAATCCCTTGCAGTCTGGGGAACCTATGCCCTGATCCAGCTATCACTGGTGTCAAAGGAAATCATTCTGTGGGCTTCCATGGGATTTCCTTCGGCATATCTATAAGTGCTCTGAATGAGAATGAGAAGGTGATTACGAGTGTAAACAGAAGCTGAAACGTTCTGGTCTATTTTCCTAGGACCAGCAGAGAGGATTACAGAAAGCAAAGAAAAAAGTATGAATACATTGATATGTGGGGTTTAATAACTTAAAGCTCAGCACATAGCATAAATATATATTTTAATTTTCTTCTGGCTTAAGCCAGACAATACAGAAAGAAGCAAATAGTTTAACAGGTGATGGTTCCAATCTCACCTTAAACAGGATTCCGCTTGCTATTTTCATAGTACATCTAAAATGCAGAGGAAGAAACTAAAGAGAGAGGGCACCTGATTCTACTCAAACCAAAAAGTCTTTTATACAGTTTTGGGGAATTATCATTAAATGAAAATGTGCAACCTAGACTGTTAGAAAAGAGAGTAGAATCATAGCAATAGTATAATTATTATAGTTTGGATGCCTGACTCTTTAGATAGATGAGTATGAAAACACATTTGACTAACTTGTAGATGAAGTTGCATGCCTAATTTCCAAGCATTAAGAGGATTATGTGTGCAGATTGAATAATTATGTACACACACAGTTATCGTTTGACATTTGCCCACACAATTATCTAATCTCTGTCTAGAATTGTGGACCCAACTTGACTGTGTCTGACACTTGCTGTCAAACAGTGTGAAGTTCAGAGGCAACTTCCCCGAGGTCCTGTGCTTTAGCTAGCAACTTGGGGAACAGAATACATTAACTTTCTCTAGAGATCATATCTTCCAAGGATCTGAGCTGCAAAGAAAATGCAATACAGTCTTGATATGTGGAGGAATGTCATGAAATCAATGAAAATAAAATTTTAAAGATAAGTAAGACATAAAAGCATTAACTACGCTACGTAAATACAAGTTCAGAGAATGCTGTGTACAGAGCAGTATTGCAAGAAGTCATGAGGAGGATACAAGAAGAATAACATTTTCACAAAAGCATTGTTTTGAATGTTATCTTTCTGGGAACATTCACAGGCTTTCTCACATGGTGGAGGAAATAGTCCCAGGAAAATGAACATGGCTACTCAATCATGTGTGGAAGGCTTTGTAAGTCAATACTTCACATGCCTTATTAGAAGCATTATGTAGATTGGGTAGTGAAAAGGAAGTGACATGGTTAAAATATATCTGCATATTTTGAATCCATTTGGAAAATCATTGCCACTTGCCACCATGCTGATTTCAATCACATCTATTCAATTTTCATAAACAGTAAGTCCTGAACTTGTTGGATATGTTGAAAATATGCAGTTAAATTTCAGTGAACTTCACTTTTGAACTTGCAAATGTTGACATGTGTGTCTGTCTCTCTCTTTCTCTCGCTCTGTTTTTTAGGAGCAGTACCATGCCTGGATATTGTGCACTATATTTCAAAAAGAAAAGACTAATTGGAATGGATTCCGAGAAGAGCAAGAGAATCACAAAAAGGACTGGAAAATAATGCTGCCAGTTTGAGGAAAGGTTAACAGAGCTGGTCATGTTCATTCTGGCAAAATGAGATTGAGGGGAGACATGAAATTTCTGTCTACAAATATGTAAAAGGACATTTTAAAGGAAGGAGGAATGAATTATTCTCCCTGGTCCATGAGGAGCAAGCGGTAACAGGCTTAGGCTACAGCAGGAAATATATGTTAAATATCAAGCTTGTTGAATAATAGAAAAATGTGTTTTCAAGAATGTTTGTTAAATCTGAGCTGGCATTATTTATCTCCTTTTTGTTTGGTTGACTACAAAAATTCTGACAAGCATTTTCGCTTTATATATATGTTAGTGAAAGAGCAATTATTCTCAGGGACAGAGAATGCGCTCAAAAAGCATGATAAAGGATGTGCTACTGAGTACACTGCCAGACTGATAGAAAGCTCGCATTTGTGTTCAAATTCAGAAAAATTTATGCTGAAACTTTGCTGCGAGTTTGTGTTTAAAAGCACATCACTTCTTATTTGAGATGTTCAATACTATTAATATGGGTTTGGCTCTCACACAAAAGTTGAAATTAGCTTCTCTATTCCAACAAGTTTCTCCTTTCACGAAAAACAAAGTTAAGTGAATGCCTGAAGTTAAGTAAAAAAGCCTTCTCCTTGACATTAGTAAAGTCAAAGGATCTGCTTTTCATGATATTTACCATCTATTAATACCTTGATGGAATTGGTCCCAATTTATGTTTCATAAAGATCATGATCATGCCTGCATTTCTGAATCTACTCTTTAGTTTGAAATTTTGTTCTGAAGGATGTAAATCAGTACAGCTTTATTGACTCTGGTTGAACCATCTTAATGCACGTCTGTAGATATCCTTTATAGCAAATATGATACCACACCTTAATATCCATCTATTAGCAGTCTATAAAGCAGTCATGTCTCTCTCATACTCTGCTCTAAGTGTGTAACCTTAGCTAACTAGCCTATTATAATTTTAACAACAAGAAAAATGCCACTAACTCTGGGGTGGAATGTGGCAGCTGTTTAACAGTGGGCAGCAGTGAAGCATATCGTCGGAGGGGAAGAAGCGAAGAAGAATGTTGTCTGCAGCTGAAACTGAAGGGAGCATTTTAAGCAGCTAGAATGTAATTATTCCATTTGGAATTTAGCCAGATCATCTGGCTATCCACCCTGTACTTGCATGGGGGGTTGGGGAGGGAAGCCGTAGATTTCTAATGGCCAAAAATAATCAAGCCCTTGGTTTTACATCCCATCCATCTGAAAGGACTGTGGTTGCATTTAGCCAGTCTCATTCAGAACCACTTAAAAAGGTGAGCTCCTATATAATTGGAATTTTAAAGGAGTTCATGTTGTGTTTATGGAGCAATCACTACTAAATGATTTCATTTAAATTTTTCATAAGCTACACTTTATGAAAAATTAAAAGAAATAGACTCTTCAGAAGGCTTGCTAAGAAATAAAGTCTCTTAAAGGAGCACACATGCCATCTGATCACACAAATTTTCAAATGTAGAATTTACTGCATACAGATAAACAGAAGATGGCATTAATGGGGAGAGAAAGAGGCACATTTTGCATACTGTGTCATTACTTTGTATTCAACTAGAACATCAGAAACAGACTGCAGCTTACACAACACAATGAGATTCAGTCCAGCAGTGCTGACCCTCAAAAGCGTGTATGTTAAACAGTAGACCAACAAGGGAGAAAGGCTACTCTTTGTCTCTTCAGTTGACACAGGGCTGCTTTTCAACCATAACTGTAAGATACATAGGACCAAAGATAGCTTGAGCAAGCAGACATCGGTGGTCCTACTCATCAGAACAAACAACTCCATCTGAATATAGGGAGTTGAGTCCTTGTCCAGCTGGGTTATTCCAGTAGGCAATGTCATCGCTGGGTCCCTGGTGGAAAGTGAGTAACGGGTCTTTCCCAGGGAACTTAAGAGCAGACATGGTGACTGAACCTCTGGTCTTTTGTCAGAGCCCAATAGTGTGTTATATGAACAGTGCTTGTGCAATACTGTCTTGGGGCACATGCATTTTGAGGACCTTTAGTTCAGCTAATGTCTGCACTCTAAAGTACTTAACCCATTTTAAGGTGGGATTTTTATGAACTGATGCAGTGTAAACACCATTTAAAGAGCAACAGAAGTGCCTAAAATGCTTTGAGGATCTAATCCATATGGCTCTATTTACATAAGGTAACCTGTGTATCCCAGACCTGTAGGAGAATTATGGAGCTATCACAAGGATGTATTCCATTGTTTAATGTAAAGTTCTATTTTTAACAGACACAGCTCTATTTGGATTTCCAGCGGTTCCATTAAAACAAGAGAAAAACTAACACTCTCTAAGTTTCTGGAAATAAGAAATAAAAATTCATTGATGAAATTAGTGGAAAAAAGAAAACACCTATCACTGAAAAAGTTTGTTCTTCGAGAAACTCTTTAAAATAAAAAAAAAAATAAAAAAAAAAGAAAAAAGAATGATGTGTCTCATTAAAATGAATCTAGGTTGATTTACAGTAGCTGTAATCAAGGGTTACCCGACCTTATAAGCTGTGCTATTCCATTTATAATAAATTTCAGCAGTTAAAAATAGATGAGCTTAGGACAGATAATAAAAGGAACAGTTTTAGAAAGTTACATGATTATTACAGAGAGGTTTCACCATGCCATCTGTCGACAGCGACCGTGGTAGTGCCGTGATGAAGTAGGGAGATGTGTCTGAAAGGTGTTTCATACAATTAAACCTCTATCTGTTTTTCTGTTGGAATTTGACCCAGCCTGACATCTAGACACATGAACTGGGGTGGAGCTGCAATTTCTTCTTTGAAAAAAGGCTCATTACATGTCAGAACTCTGCCTCTGTAGGAAGCCTGCAGCAGACACGCTTACAAAACTTTCCCCGTTTTTGTTTTGTTTTGTTTTTCTTGATTTTAAATAAAGGAAATAGTAATCAGTAATCAGTGCATTTTGGTCTTAAAATATTAGCCACTTGCAGCTGACACTGCTATGAACTGTTGGATTTCAAAATTTGTTCTGGATTAAAGCCACAGACGGGAAGTTGTCTAGTGTGTCTCTCTCGTTTTAAAAGGAGAGATGTTCTCAGCTCATCTCCTTCCATGGGAGTGGACATACACCATCAACAAAGCCAGCTGGGATCCAGGCCTCTTCCTCAGCACTTCTGCTGCAAGGGGCACCATACAGAGATGTGCCCCCGACAGCCTAATAAGCATCACATCAGTGACCTGTGTGGATGCCAAGTTCTGCATCTCTCCTTCCCTCTTTACCCCCAGTCCTGATCACGTTTCTCTTTGTGGCCGGCTACAGTTATCTCTTCCACCCACAGTGATGTCCCCAACAAAGATATCACTCCCTAAGTATCTTTAAGGCCACGCTACTTCTGTGGACATTACACACTTGTTTAAGCCATCCTGCAACTTTCTTAAAATGGTACTGTCATTGCCTGTTTGATGTCTGTCACCTGTTTTCTTCCCCTTCTGTTGCCCTACCCTTCCCTTCCTCAAAAATAGAAAAAAAAAGGTTTCATTTAATTAATGCTTCTCATAACAAAAGTGTAATGTACAGGAAAAATTTAATTAAGCTGAAGATGTTAACCCAAATATATAGATTTAGTTTTAAATTCCTTTTTAAAATTATATTTTAGCTACAATTTTTTGGCCCAAATGTCCAAAGAGCTCTGTTCTTTAAAGTACTGTTTTCTGAAAATTTTAGAAGAATTGGGCTGTATAGTGAATGTGAGAAAATTTTTAAAATTACTTTTACTTGCTTGGCAGGCTTTGTAAATCAAAGAAAATAAGGAGAGGGTCTGGTCCAGAAATGGAAGTATGGCAAAACTGAAATATTCCCCAGGTTCTTTGTCCAGACAGATCAACCCAAGATATTTACCATGTTTGTGCACACACACACACACACACACACACACATGTGCACACATGCACACACATAGTTACCAAATTCACCCATCTACACAAAGGTTTTTGTCATTTCCTCACTATTTACTTATTAATTTAATTGTCCAGTAGTTGCCTGAGATTCCGCTGGAAAATAAAATAGCTTCAAAAACCTCAACCATTTGTGTTTTAAGATACATTTTTTATTATTTTGAATATTGCAACTTTTATTTGATGAAAGTTACTATTAACATATTTTCATAATCTTCTCAGCCTAGCAACAGCAGGAGTAAAAGGTGTGAGGGGCATGCAATATTCATGAAATTAAGGAGAGTTGAGATGAAAGGGAGTTCCATTAGGGAGACCAAGTGTGACAATATGACACATATTTGCATATTTTACACTTTAAATCTTTTCAGCACATCCAAGTTGATATATGGATGTAAACATGCATTGCCAGTTTTTAGCATATTATAAGCCCTCAAGACTTTGCATGCATTTTAATATGTTTCATTATTGCTGTAGATTTTAATTTTGAAACTGCACAGCTTTGATGGAAGAAAGCTGGAAGTCAAAGCATCTGGTCTCTGCTTCAGGCAAGCACAGCCTTTTCCTTGAACACTTTTTGTATAAGCAAGTCTATTTATTTGTGCGTGTGCAGGAGTTGTGTGTGTGTGTGCACGCAAGAGGTGACAAATATGAGATACACTGTCTTTGACACACACGGAAAGGAAAGGAAAGGAAAGGAAAGGAAAGGAAAGGAAAGGAAAGGAAAGGAAAGGAAAGGGGAAAAAGGAAGGGGAAGGGGAAAAAGGAAGGGGAAGGGGAAGGGGAAGGGGAAGGGGAAGGGGAAGGGGAAGGAAAGGAAGAAGGGGAGGGAAGAAAGGCAGGGCAGGGCAGGGCAGGGAAGGGAAGGGAAAAAGACCAACCACATTCTGTAGGTATATAGATGTGCCAACCTTTCTAAACTTTTTTCCAGTTGTTGTTGTGATTCACCACAAATACAGAGAAAAAACAAGAAGGTTCATGATTATGGTGTTATGGCACTCTTTTTCTTTTTCTTTTTTTTTCAACAGTACTTCACTATCTACATCTGATGTGTCATTTAATCCTGTCAGAAATGCAGTATGACTCAGTGATGTAAACAATGTTATGACTCATAGAAATAGTATGATATTTATCACTTATCTTGTGATCTTCATTTCATAATAGCTTGCAAACGCTAACTCATCCTTTAAATTTCCTTAGGTAGGTACACTAACACCATCAGTGCTCAAGCGATAAATGTATTTTTATATACCTGTAGAATAGCCACTCAGCGTAAACCAACACTTGTAACAAATAACTACATAGGCAGATTTGAGCTACTACAAATCCCCTTATTCTTAAAAACAAGAGACAGGTGTCTTGAGGAAAGGTGTTTTGTGGGAAACCTCTGATTTTTATTTTTTTCTGGCGTTGCAGAAATAAACTTAATGTAGCTCATCAACAAAGAGCTACCTTAGATGAACATAAGTAGGACACATCTTAACCTGCTTGATGTCCAGAACCACTCAAATTACGTACAACATAAATTACTTGCTCAGACACTACACCACAAGGTCCTTAGAAATTGTCATTCTTTGCTATGGTGCTGATGTCCCCAAAAATGGGACCACCAGAAAGAAGGGTCAGACATTCAGTCATTCAGCAGACATGAGGTCCGTGGAGGTGGCCATGAGGAATCAGAAGACCCTTCATTCTCAGGCACCAGCCTTACGTGAACATCACAGCCTGATGTGATAATGAGGATTTACGCGGGCAGGAGCCATCCCATATCTTCAGTAACTGAGTGTATGTAAAAGCTGATCTGCTTCTGCTAGGCACAAGCCTTGCTTGAGCAGAAGTTGCAAGTGTCTCTTTCCAGAGACTTCATTTGTTTATTCATCTGTGTTTATGTGTTTTCTGAAGGTGGGGATATCTAACAAGTACTAGCCTAAATGAAATCCTAGCTGTCTGATATTACACAGTAGAATGATCCTTTTCAGGCTCAAAGATCTATAAAACTGTGCTGCTGTCAGGGATGAGCACATTCTTGTCCTGAATTAGGGAAGATGGAGAGGAGCAGGCTAGGAAGTCAGTGCATGTAATGAGCTGGAGGGGATGAAGTGGTACTAATGAGTGGGATACAAGCCCCACTCAGTGCATTGTAATAAATAGCTCCTATTTTATTTGTTGTATAATAACAGAGCAATGTTGAAAAGATCACCCTTTTTTAACATTATGGCTCTATTGTTTTACATAATACTTTACCATGAATTTGCTTTGAAAAGGCTCTTGAAGAAATGTCAGTGATAACAATTCTGTAGCATCATATATTTTTCTGTACTGTAGTATCACAAAGTGTTCCCAGTCAGATGGAGAAACAGTATGAAAGTAAACAAGTTCTTAACATAAGTATTTCAGAGTGAAAAAAGAAGGGAACTGTTTTGTCTGTGCTTGTCTGGTGGAGTTCAGGGGAGCAGAGGACCTAGGTGGTGTTCCTGTCCCAGAGAAGCCAGTTTGGCCCTTCAGAATAGAAGCTCGATGCCTGCCAGACACAGATATCCTTGATGTTACGCAATGATACTTGTATGACTAAACATTGCTTAGTCAGAGTAAGCGCTACAGAGCTACACTTTAGACGTCAACAGCAAGGAATAGAGACAGAGGAAGAGTGGGAACAACGACGGTGATGGAGCTTGATGCAGACTTGATATTACATAGGCACCCTCACAGAGCTGTTGTACAGGTTAACGAATTAAAGGTTGCCAAAGCCCTTGGATGAAAAAGCTGTAGAAATGGAAATTACTATTATTACTATGATCAGTACGTGGTGACAACAGAGGACTACATGGATGTCATCGCTTCTCAGTTCACATTCACCAGAAGATGTTGCTTCTGATATTTACGGAGATCTACGAATGCATAGAGAGGCAGTCGCACACATCCATACTGGCAAATGTGGCTTTGGATTCCTGAACTATTACCACAGCTCTGCTTTTGGATGGCAGATTTTGACTTAACACCTCCGAAGTTATATGAAACGAATCTTGTTTATAATGCTCTTTCTTAGGGTGTACAGATCTGATCCACTGTTGGTGCTGGTCAGAAATGTTTTAAAGACATTTTTATTTTGAATAATGATTTTATTTTCCAGAATATGTTACCACTGAAACAGTCATTACTAAGGCAGTGAATGACAGCCTAACTTGCAGGCTGAGTTTAATCCTTATTCAGGTCCACCCACATTCACAGTTATTTCTCAGGGTAGTGGCAACTACTCGGCTCTTGTGAGGCCCCATCTGGAGTACTGTGTCCAGGTGTGGAGCCCTCAGTACAAGAAAGACATAGAGATTTTGGAGAGGGTCCAGAGGAGGGCCACGAAGACGATCAGGGGGCTGGAGCACCTCCCCTATGAGGACAGGCTGAGGGAGTTAGGCTTGTTCAGCCTGGGGAAGAGAAGGCTGCGGGGTGACCTCATTGCAGCCTTTCAATACCTGAAGGGAATCTACACCCAGGAGGGGAGTAAACTCTTTGAAAGGGCCGACAATAGCAGGACTAGGGGAAATGAATACAAGTTGAAGGAGGGAAGATTTAGGTTGGATGTTAGGGGGAAGTTCTTTACTAGGAGAGTGGTTAGGCCCTGGAACAGGCTGCCCAGGGAGGTTGTGGATGCCCTGTCCTTGGAGGTGTTCAAGGCCAGGTTGGACGGGGCCCTGGGCAACCTGATCTAGTAAATGTGTATGTTTGGTGGCCCTGCCAGGCAGGGGGGTTGGAACTACATGATCCTTGAGGTCCCTTCCAACCCGGGTCATTCTATGATTCTATGATTCTATGAACTTCCATGAAGTTTATTATTGCTATCTTGCCCTCCTTTTGCTCTTCCATAGGCATCTTGCATGGTCACTGTTAGAGAAGCAATACAAGCAAGAAGGATCCCTGATCTGAACCAGCACTACTATTTTTATGTTTTTTTTATTTTTGCTATGATTTTTTTAAAAATAATCTGTTCTAATGTGTTGTTTCATTTCACGTAAGCAGCAAAACTTTTATGATTCTTCTTACATCTTCCACTGTGTGTCTGTGCGACCTTGTTGTGCTGATTGAACTGTCTGAGCCACAAAAACAGACATTTACTAAGAAAAAGCAAGTTAGCTTTCAGCTTTTAATACACGTGCAGCCCAACAGAGCAGAGATAAGAGCTGTCACAAACACTTTGATATTGACATTTCTCACCATAAATCCATAGGAGACACATACTTCTGCCAGCATTAAGTACACCATTGGGTGTTAAGAAACATTTTTTCTTGCTGCTTGTTCTCAAATGGGACAGGAATGGGAAGAGTTGAAACACTTATATTTCTGCAGAAGCAATTTCTAAGCCTTTCTTATCTCAACTCTATCTGTTAAAATGTGAAAATGAACGTGTTTATATTTATAGCCCTCAAAAAATGGAAATATTTGTGTTAGTCCTTCTAAAAGGGAGATCTTTGGAAAGTTTAGGAATAACCATCTAATGGCAGTTTTAAAGTCAAGGTCAGCATGCACTTTGGTAAAAAGACTGAATGGCAAACACAAATCTTAGCCAAGCAAAATGGTGTAGTTTAGAGTAATAATTATTACTGTTGCTCCACTATTAAACTCTTACACATGTCTTTAAGATATAACTCTGCAAATGAGCTTGGAAATCTGGGTACAACTCAATTTCTATATTTTTTAAAACTACTTCTATACAATGTTGCATATACATCGATATCATAATAATATTGTAATATCAATATAAGAAACAGACATATGACTAGTGTACACAGGTATAGCTAAAATGGGGATCTATTCTGATTTGTATCTGATAAGGAATATGGTCCAAAGATGAAGAGATACCTTGGGTTAAACAGGAGCATGATTTATGTTACACATTTAGTCACAAGATTGGCTAAAATTTGAACATGATGGTCTAAGCAGAGTGCAGACAATGTAGACAGAGTAGGAAGGGCAAAGTGAAAACCAATGCAAAACAGAAAATATTTATTTAAAAACAAAGAACAAGCCCTTGTCTGCATGGAAACCACAGAATATTTTTTTTTTCTCTTCTTTATGCTTTTCAGGATAATCCTATTGATGTTCAACAATCTCATGGGCCATGGCTGACCCCTGAATTAGTCACTGCTTTTTCTACTTTGGGACCCATCCAATTCAGCTGTAAGCAAAAGTGAGCAAAGACAGCTCTAACCAGATTCTTGGTTATATACACATGTACACAAGCAAATGTACAGAAGTGAACATGGAGGTAGAAACAAGAAATGAAATTGTGTGGTAGCTTTATTCTGAGCAGTACTCAGACTATAATAGTTATTGCTGACCCAGATTTGCTCTGTCCCTGTGTGTATCGAAATACATATATATATAAACATGTATGCATATGCACACATGCATATATAAATACACACAATGAATCTGCGTGTATGTATAAATAAACAAATATGTACATAAGAAGAGAGACAGAAAGGGAAAGAATAAGCAAAAGATATCTAAACCACAATATGACATTATGTCATAGATTTCTTAGCTAATTTTCATATCCTTGGAAGACAAATATATTTCTCCCTGGGAACAAGTATTAAAATGCATTGATTGTTCAAGAAGATACCTGATGACAATTGAAACACAGACAAATTATGATTTCTTCTCTCATTAACAAACTATAAACTGTCAGCACCCATGGACACTGCCTTTGTTATTAAAGTTTGCCAAGATAGATGCTCCTAGCAAGAAGATGTTTTTCTTACTACTATTATCCACAGACAAACTGATTTAGGGTTTTCTTTTCAGTGCTTTTGCTTTTCTCTAAGAATTAAATTTACACTTGAAAAAACCCTATTCCCATAGGTTTAAAATAAGCATTGATTAATGAATGTTAATTGTATGTTTAATAAAAAAATCAGTAATTAATAAAACTAGTACTCATAATTTTGAAGACTTAAGACAATTAAAGCAGCTAGCTCTTTTTTTCAGTTGTAAGAAAAGCAAGACAATAAAACAAAGGAACAGGAACTCAGTCTAGTTAAAACAATATAATCATACTAAGTAGAATTAATTTAAATTTTAGAGAAAAGAGAACTTCAAGACATTTACCCTTCTCTCCGGCTTTGGAAAGCTGCTTACGCATTTATTTATATGAGTGATTACCTCAAACAGTTCTGATGTCCAGCCTTACTCTTACAGCTGCACTTACATTCATTTGTTGAAAGTAAAGCATGAAGAACCATCATCTGCTGAGGTCTGGTGTTTCTCTTTGCTTTCTTAGGGATTTAGTAGACACTGAGTTATTTCACAAACTAGTGAAAGGGAGTACTTTTTATCTTGACTTTCAAAAAATATGTTAGATCTAAGAGAACGGCATTTCTGCTCTGGCTTTTCTCCACAATAATAGGCAAAGCTGCCAACTTTGTGCCAAATGACATACTAAAAAGGAGTGTGCTATCCTGGTGTTAGCAAACCAAGAGATAAAGGAGAAATATATTTATATGTGTACATATATATGAATATATTCCTATGCCACACATTTGGACAAGGAGCTGTGTGGTTAGTGATCTTTGCCTGGTGGCTATGTTCCACTCTACAGCTGTTGACGTGACATCCAAACTCACCTGAGATGCAGATCATTACAGACTCATTCAAAAAGCACGATCCTCCTGCCACCAGCTGTTCATCAATAACATTGCATTGGAGGTTTCTAACATGAGGTCCTGAAGATAAGCAGACAGATATGTTAAAGATCTTACTGCTTTACCACCAACACAGTATGTGATTGCAAGGCAGAGCTGAATGAATGTCATGCCAGTGGCTGGAGTAACTACTTTGGGGAAAAGCTTGGCTGTGCATTCTGCAATGCTAATGGTGGAAACTTGCCACATCTCTTCTAACTCTGTCCTTTCTACTAAGGGTCACAAAATGCTGAAGTGAAAGGTCAAATTGTAGAGTTCTGAAAAATAGATTATTTTGACTACAAGGAAATTTTCCTTTATCTTTTTCTCCCTCACATCTTCAGTAAGCATTGTAAACTAATGATATTTCATCTCATTTTCTGATAGCATAAAGATGGGGCACAGTATGCATAATCAGTATTTTGTTTTGTGCAAAATGCAGTTGCATGCATTTGGATTATTGGATTGGTATTTTAACATAACCTGGTGTATGCTCAAGCAGTAAAATGGGATGTTTTCTTTTGGAAAGCTAGCAAATAATGAAACAATATCTAGACGATTTCAGAATTCCGTTCTTCTCCCTTTTAATGATGTATTTAAATCAAGCTGCCACTTCCCTCTGTAATCAGTAGGCTCAACTCTTTTTCTGGTATGAGGGACTGGAAGAGAAAAAGAACGAGGTACTAGTGTGCCTGTGAGTATAAGTGTGTATGAGGTCGTGTGTTGAAAGAGAGGGAGCAATAGAAAGAGAGAGAGAGATTTAATGAAGAATTTGGATTACAACAATATTTCTCAATAATAAGTTCAGCCCTCAAAGCAAATTACATTTCTTTTCCAACACTGAAAAGCTTAGTATTAGATCTGACACTTTAAAATATGCCCACATAGCAGTGCCACGTCCGAGCTGCCAACTTTTGAAACAGCTTCAAAGCCAGAGCAGGGCATAAGATTTAAAGAGAGAAGACTAATTTCTGAGCAGAGGCTCAGTAAAGCATGTAGACAAAATCCTGGAAATGAAAATGGGTTGGAGCTTATCTCATCCTTCACTATCCCTCCCCTCTTACACATATTCTTTGCAGTAAATATTATCTGGAATTTCCTGTCCCTGAGGTCCTGGCAAAATCCATTTGGCTGAAATAGAAGAACATATCAAATATTGTTTGGACATCGGGCACTAACAGGGAAAGCATGAGATTTTGGGACGGAGAGTTCTGTATCCCTCTTTCTCCATATTTCTCTGGGATACAAGGTTAGTTACTGTGCTCTCAAGAGATTTAGAGTCAAATAGGGAAATATCTATGTAAAATCAAGAAATTAATTTGTTTTTGGAATTGTGAGAGGGTGAAATATTTATCTCAGCACCTAACAACATGGCATAGGTAGTTACATTTGATTATTTCTATTTCACATCTGAAAAATATAACTGACTGAAAGATTAAAGGCACATGCTGCAAAGGGACTTGTTAACGGTCAGCATGAGAATAACTAAGTTTGTCCAGCCCCAATAATGTAATTTATAGTGCTGAGCTTAATTTTGCTGTTTTTGAGAGGGAACTGAAAACTTTCCTACAGCTAGATTGGTATTCATAGCACCTAAGATGCCTAGTGCATGCCAAAGAAGAAATACAATTTTTAAACTCTTTTATTTCCCAGACAGAAACATTTACTTCTCAGTGTTAGCTCTGTAAAACCACTAACTTCTGTTTAAAGATGATGTTTCAGAATCTGAGGAGAGGTAATCTTTTACTCCTCTACATCCAAAAATGACTGAAAATTTTTGAAACCCAGGGATGTTTCACAAAAGTCCGGAGTTTACCATTTTCAGCTAGAGCTCAGCAGGTACACGCAATCTGAAGTCATTTTGTGTGGCTATGGTGTATCGTTTCCAAATTCCTTCCTGTGAAGTGTCTTCCACGAGACTCTAGTACAGATGCTAAATGTGAGGAAGTTGTAATCTGAATCTCTTGGAAGATGATGAAATGTAGTCTGAAGCAACACTGCAAATCGTCACGTTTTGTGTTAGCAATGTCCCAGACAATGTCAAAGTTAGAAGGAAGATGCCTTGTATTTCTCCCAAAGCTGATGACTTTGTCTTTTAATCGTCAATATCTAGCTAAGAACTGATAGTTGAATGGCTTGTTGATATGTTTCTTCTTTTTTTTTATTGCAATTATCTTGGCTCAGTCAATGAATGGTAGCAGATTAAAATGACCAGTCACACAACAGATAGCTATTTGACAAGCTCATTTAGTAGGTTTTCTGAATGTAGGGAGGTATTTGAGAGAAACATTTGTTACATATTCTTGGAGAATCATATAAATTACAGTTAGTCGCAAAATATTTGTGAATGAAAAAGGAAACGAATGAGATTTTCACAAAGGAGGTTAATAACTATGAGTAGTTGACTTGGTTAATAGCATCATATTTGGATTTTCAAAGTAGATAACAGTGATGCATACTGATTCATACAAGAACAAAAAAATTAAGGTTTCTAATGTATAAAATGGGGTTTAGAAATGAATATACCCTGCCTTGCACATCTACTACATGTGTATCAACATGTGTATGAATCTAGTGAATAGGGGGATGATTCTACACACCAGTAATTTATTAGATCGAAAGGAGTAAATATTCAATGTGTACAAACCACACCAGTGCTTAATATTAAATTATTAAATAATTTTGGGGAACTTGTACTCTATTCCCACATAAAGATTATTTAGAGGGGTTTAGAGTAGGTATTCATCTAATCCAACCCTGGGTATATAAAAATTTGATCTTTAAGTCTTAGCCAGTTGTTTGAAAATCTGTCTATAATCAGTCAAGAGAAAGGCATAACCAGAGGCAATACATCTATTGTAGACCCCTGTTTTAGGGTGGGATGAATGATATCCAGATGCTTCCCATTTCCTTATATTGATATCAAGAAACTGATGATGACCATATCAGATCCGGACTCAGAAGGTTAGCTTGAGGCAGATGAATCATGCCCTGAGTTACTCCTTGAAAGGAGGCTTAAAGCTTTTAGTTGCAAATGCAGCTTTTGTGAAAATATTCAACAAGGTCATTTTAATCTACATTCGTTTAGAAGTTTGGGGTTTTTTTCTTTCTCCAGTGTAGAGCGCTCTTAGGCAATGGGTCTACAGTGGTCCAATGGGAGAAATAAGAATTTGTTTCATTCCAAAATACTCCCTGTAGCACCCCAAGCTCTTCTTTATCTCATGGTCAGGCACTGAGTGAAATGCTGAATTTGGCTCGACTGTTGAGTATGTCTTTCCTAACATCCCTCATTTCTAACACAGCTACATCTCTGTGAGATCCAGTACCTTCATTAGGCTCACTTCCACTCTATTTATATCAGCTTGGTCAAGGTTACAGTTTCACATAGATAGTGACTTTTTTGGCTAGGAAAGATTTGTGTTTAGCAAGTTGATGTTCTGTAACGGATGAAATTCCTGATCTCATGTTGCACAAAACAAGCATAAACAGCTTCAAAATGTGCCATTCTGTATTACAGCTGCAGTGGCATCTTTATTTTTAGTCCATTCTTACAGCAGTCAGATGCTTCTCAACAGGTAATGCTACATGGTTGCAAGCAGGTATTGTAATTCTAGGGTGAGTAATAGACCTGCAAATAAGAACAAAAAAATAAATTATTTTCGATGCTTTGTGATCTTTTCACACACAGGAAATGAAGAAACACCGGTTGAAAACTGTCTCAACAAGCATGAAAAACAGGAGAGGAATACTCACCATCTGCAATGACCATAATGCATTACATCTTTCGCTAAAAGTTCTCTGAATACTTCGTAGATATGAATTACTCTGTCTTTATCTGGTTAGTGAGTCTGACTAGAGGCAAGTGAGTTGGCGCACAGGATGTAGGGTGACTTTCTGAAAGGGTGTGTGTGGGAGTGCTGAGAAGGCCAAAATGAAAATCTGTGAGTATCCTACTCAGGCTCCTAAAACCTATTGCTTTGCATTAAATATTCATGGATTCTTCTGTCTGGTTTTGCAACGAGGGCCAAGAACCCCAAAATCAGTAATGTATTTATTTAGCACAACAATACTAATGAGGTAAATTAGGCCACTGAATCAGGAACGTACAGATATTTGGAAAGGACCTAGCCCTTCTGAATGCAATTTTGCGTTTGCATAGCTACAGGGCTGTCTTGCCCAGCTGAAAAACACCCACAAATGAAAAACAGGAGTCTCTCTCCTCTCACCTTTAGTGTTAGCCTTTGGTTGCTTATCTCTGTAATGGAAATGTAATGTGCTTTGGTGCTGCAGAAATTCAGACCAGAAAGAAGTCAAACTTTTGGCTTTGGGTAATTAACCACCCAAACAACTTACTTAGGGTTTTGGTGGATTCACTGACATTAGAAATGTTTAAATCAAAATGGTCTAAGAGATATATTCTAGTTGAAACAGAATTAATTCAGGGAAGTCCTATGACTTCTGTTATGAGGGAGGTCAGATGAGATGTTCACAATGGTCCCTTCTGGCTTCATAATCTATGAAGCTATGAAGCTATATGAACCTCTTTCAAGAAATAAAGATGATGGTAACTGTCTATAAATACTTGATAACATGAAATTGCTGGAGGAACTATTTAAGGTGGTTAATGATGGTATTATAGGGAATAATGTCCTCAAACTGAAAAGACCAAGGTAGAATATTTAAGAAAGACAGTAGTTTCTAGAAGTGAGGTCAATTGCACAGTGGAGTAATTTGCAAAATTGAGCTCTATAAAAAGAGCTAAGCAAGAAGAGAGTGAATAAAGCATGTGGTTAGTCTGTGAAACAAGACTGTTGAAAGCTGGGTAATTTGAAACTAAGTTGTTCAGAAAGTCCAGCACTGTGTTTTATTTGGTGATTTTACAAAACAGGTGTGCTTTCTTTTTATTATTTCCTTAGAATTGATTAGGAGATGGTTTCCCTGCCAATGATTTCTCATCTGAACAGGAAACTTCAGACAGTAATTATTCCACCTGACATACAATAGATCACTACCAGGAAAATGGCTAGTCCATGAAAAAGGGCAAGTTTTCCCCTTGTGACTTTGTTGCTTTGTTCCTCAAAAGTGAAAATATTTCCCTTGGAGACAGACGCTTAACAACAGTCAAGCATACATCTTTCCACCTCAGTGCAAACTGACTCTGAAAGGCAAAGTTTTGAATGTAGAAAGGGCTGACATTATTTGTAACTGCAGTCATGTTTCCTGCTGTTCCCCTCAGGTTTTTGTTGGGGTTTTTTTTTGCATACTGAGGTGGTTTGTCAGGGCTTTGCACACATTCTGTGTCAAAAGGAGCCTCATTACTGGCCTGTGCAGAGACAAGGGAGGTGGAGCAGGATGACAAGGTTTGCATTAATTGCACAGCAATCTGTTGTTCCAGGGGCCATTCAAGCATATAATAACTTAAGTACAGTTTCAGTGAGTTGGAAGCTCTTGCTTTTTGTAATGTTTTGGCAAGCTGATTTCTTATTATAGCACAGTTGGTATTTCTTTTTAAATTCTTGACAGAAAGCTGTAGGTGGCCACATAGCTTTTGTCCTGCGAGTAATACATTTGCAACATTCCATTAGCCAGGCAAGAAGTCGACTGGTACAACTGGATTTTACTATGTCGAAGTTCTTCGTAGAGGTCATCTCAGACAGCACAGTTCAGATGAATCTACCTGCAAATTCCCATAAAGCATGGGGATAGCTGGTGACTGCTTTGGTCTAACAATTACGGATGGTGGCAGCTGGAAAGTTCACCTCAGTATTCGTATTAAGATTCCTATAAGTCTAGAGTATCTCACGGTCTTGATCAACAAAATTCACCATGTCCTCAAGCTATCCTTCAGTAAATTCAGTGCCATTAGTCTGAGATCTGTGCCCTCTTTATTCCTTCTGATTGCCTGCCAAAGGAAACTTTTGCCAAGTTACCCAAAGGTTTGAATTTCTGTGTGTCTCTACACTTCTGTTTTAAAAACATCCTTGATATTAAATTAAGTCTGCTACTTCTTCAGCTTAAGAATTGACAGAAGTTGGTGGAATAAAGCAAAGAAGTTTAGCCAAGATAATATGATGAATGGTGAAGGTTCTGTTCTAAGTCTATATTAAATTAAGTTAGAAGAGCACCTGGGAGGTAATGGTTCCTAAGAATTTTGGAATGGTGGAGACTAGCTTCTTGAACAACATCACTAGAAAGATAGTTATTTTTCTCGCTGCTTTGGCATTTGTCACACCCAATCACAAGGCTGAATAGTTTTTCTGTCTATTTAGATCTTCAAATGAATCTCTGTTTAAACTTAATTGGGTTTACTTTTAGTCTGCATTTTAGCAATTGTGGTTTTTTGGTAAGGATACCCAGAGAAAGCAAAATATAAGAAAATACCAATGTAATAAAATTACTTAAACGTGTATGGAAGATGCTGGGGTTTAAATACTTATAAAAATCACTCTGTTTCAAAGTCTGTGTCAAGGCATGCACTTTTTAAGATTACAGTTTGGCCACTTGTATTCAGTCTCTTTTTAGCACTAAGTTAGTAAAGATAGCCCTTATTTTGGATATGCTGGAGTTTTCTTACACCGGTCATTCTCTTCTAGCAGGCCATAACACTAAGACAGAAGTGAGAGCAGCCTTTATCATCACTGGTTTCTGTGGATATATCACTGAAGGAGTCAGAGTTAGATATGCACTTCACTCACACGAGATCAGCAGCTATTTATGTATATAAAACAGTGAATTAACAAAGTTCAAAGGTTAATGCAACAATGATTTAACAGGATTTGATGGCGAGGTGCACTTGATTATTTTCTGCATAGAGGACAGGGTCAGACAAAACTGTCAAGGAGACCATCCCATTGAGTCACGAGCTTCAGAAAGGACACCGTTGCTCTCTAAACTTCTTCTCAGAGAGGACCCCAGGTGGGGAGGGATCCAATCCTAGTCCCAGACTTGTTCAACAGTTTATTTCTGAAGGCTTATGTATGCACAATCAATCCTTTACATCACTTAGCTAAGATTTCATAGTTTAGTGTGCTGTTAATCACTTACCAAGAATCTGTTGTGGCAAGGAATCTCTCAACCTTGAGGAGTAACCTTGAGAGGAGTCCCTGCTCAACAGGAGATCCTGGCTGGGAGCTGCTGCCATGAAGGAGAACTCAACAGGCCCTGGGTTGGTCGTTGTTTATGGAGCAAGATGATTGACTTATAGTCGTATTTGCATACTAGCCATATTTTGGTTAGTGCAAGCTTAGCTAGGACTTGGTGATGTTGGTTGATTAAAATCTCAGCATGAGCCAGTGATGTGCATTTGCAGCCCAGGAAGTCAACCATATCTTGGTCTTCTTCAAAAGGAGCATGACCAGCAGGGTGAGGGAGGGGATTCTGTCCCTCTACTCTGCTCTTGTGAGACCCCACCTGCAGTGCTGCATCTAGCTCTGGGTTCCTCAGCATGGGAAAGACATGGATCTGTTGGAGGGAGTCCAGAGGAAGGACACAGAAATTATTAGAGGGCTGGAGCACCTCCCACAGGAGGACAGGATGAAAGAGTTGGGGTTGTTCAGCCTGAAGGAGAAAACACTCTGGGAACACCCTAGAGCATCCTTCCAGTACTTAAAGGGGGCTACGGGAGAGATGGGGAGGCACTCTTGATCAGGGAATGTATTGATAGGATGAGGGGTAATGGTTTGAAGCTGAGAGTAGATTTAGAAGAGATATTAGGAAGAAATTTTCTTCCTGTGTGTGGGGTGAGGCACTGGCACAGGTTGCCCAGAGAAGTTGTGGCTGCCCCATCCCTGGAGGTGTTCAAGGCCAGGCTGGATGAGGCTTAGAGCAACCTGGGCTAGTGGAGGGTGTCCCTGTCCATGGCAGGGGGTTGGAACTCGGTGATCTTTAAGGTCCCTTCCATCCCGAACCATTCTATGATTCTATGATTCTGTGATCTTCCATCACACATTTTTCCACAACAGTTAAAACCTACAAAATTATACTTCCAAAATTTAAAAGCAATTGATTATAATTTACATCTTATCAGTAAAGGCAAAAAAGAGTATTACGAAATGTAAAATTAAATTATCATTAAGCTAATTAGCCAGTTTGTTGTTCTCATTGAGTTTATTGTTTCAATTGTATCTGTGCAAATTAGCAAAGAGTTTAATTTCTGCAGAAATCAATAATTTCTTTTGTTGTTTTTGTTGCTGTGATAATGCATGCACATATTTAAATTTTTTCAGTAAAAAAGACCATAGTGAGAGTTTACTTTAGGCTTTGCCAGAAAATCATAGTATCTGAGCTCAAGTGGACCGAGGATACAAATTACTGGTGAAATAAATATTCATGGCCATCTACTGTAGCCAGCTCATGGACACAATTTGCTAGATGTTTTCATGTACTTGAAGCCCAGCAGCTCTTATTGTTGAGTTCTTTCGTAAAATAGAAAATATATGCCTCATGCTTGAATTGTAGGAGTATTGACAAAGTGAAGATTTGTGGTTGTAAGTCTAAATGTTACACTATTTTATGCACAATTATTCTGATACATGTGGATCCTACTTGTGTTCTTGCAAGAGTATTGAGAAGTGTGTTTGTTTTGGTTTTGGTTTTTTTGTTTTTTTTTTTTTTTTTTCAAAAAAATCAGTTGTCATGTCAAGGCATGTAGCTAAAATCCAAAAAGGGACTTTGATTTTGCAGTAGTGAGTCACAGTTCCTATCTTATTGTTATCTTGATGGTGAAACTCATAATCTTGTTTGTGGTTTGCTCGGGTTGAGATTTGTCTCATCTTTCTTTAGCTAAATATTCCATACATTTACATCTGAGGTTTTCTTATTAAAAAAAAAAAAAGGACCTAAGATATGAATTATGTATTTTTAATGACTGCATTATGATGAGAGGAATCACCCTTAAAATGGACTATTTTCCTCCACGGATTATAGAAGATTATTAGAATTATGAGCTTTGATGAAGACATCTGCACAGTAGACATCTGCATCTGAGCAAGGAAGTATACTGTTAGAGTCTACACATAATGCATAGAAATAAACACACCAGTTCCCCTGTCAGGACAAAGTCTGTAGAGAAAACCAGGAAAAAAGGTCAGAACACCTTAAGTTTGCTTTTAAAAAAGGAAAGAAAGAAATTTACTTCGTCTTACTGATTACAAAAGACTAGGTAAGTTAACTAATTGCTGAGACAGCGTAGTTAAAGAGCCTTTCATTCCTCTCTACTTTTCAGTTAGCACCACCTATCTTTTCTTTATTTCTGTTATTAATTATTAATAATTATTTTGGTTTTGTCCTGTGTTCTGGTAAATTCCTATTTTAGACAGAATGGATTCTTCCTCTCCCTGAATAGCTGCAGTGTAAAAATATCTAAGAACTGTATCCTAATGATTTCATTAAAACCCTCAAGCATCTCTGGGGTCCTACAGGGTTATTTTCTTTGTACACAGTGTCTGCCATTACACTCCTTCTCCATTCCTAAGGGGTAATTAAGGTAAAGAGGAGAAGCTGAATAAGCAAATAAATAAATAAATAATGGTCCCCTCCACACACCCCCCAAAGCTGGATCAAACAAGCTACAATAATTCATAAACAGAGGAGGAAAAGAATAAAAAACAACAGCAACAAAACACAATTCCCCAAACAGTTGGCACATAAAACAGCCCAGAGGCAATCTCTCTTGTAGCACACCAGCCAAATACATAGGTATTTATGTGCAAAACAATTCAGTTTACTTTCCCTAATCCTCCTGATTCCTCATTCCCCTGACAAAAAACTGTGGCGCTTATCACAGGAAAGCTGGTACTTTGCTTTGTCACTCATATAGCCCTTGGGTATGTAGGGCCTTAAAAGAAGCCCAGGTATACTTCCCTTTGATATTTTATTGGGATGGGGCAATAAGGGACATGAGATGAGAGAAACAAGGATAGAATAAGTTGTTAGAACAAAGAGTAGGATTCACCAGACTAGACATAGTTCGATTGTCTCATACTAACGTAAATAAAATATGTTGAAGGGTCACATGCTAAAAATCTAGCTTAACTATATTACTTAGCTAGACTGAGCTTAACTAGATTACTTAGCTCGACTGACTAGCTAAAATATATACAGCTTCTGGTGCTGTATATGAGACAGATAAATGCCATCCATTGCAGTCTATACTGGTCTGAGGGGCTTTTGTACAGTTCCTCATTCTAGCCTGAAAATGTCCTGAACCAGTCATTCCTAAGCATGTGCTCAAGTGTTTTCTTTAGCTGGGTCACACAACCAGTAGAAGAGAATGAACTACACTGGTGAAGCACATGTAATTTTATTGTAAGTTTCATGTTGGTGCACTCCATAGTACAGCTCATCTTTCAGCAGCAAAAAGTAAGAAATCAGCTATTAACTTCCTTCCTTCTTTCAGTGTTGGTATAAAACATCTGACAAAAACTCCGAGGGTGAGCCTATGAATTGCAGTACCTGCTACTGTATTTGTTGTTGAAACTCAGGTATTCTTTGAGAGATGGTTTATTTGGATACAGAATGTGGACTTACGCACAACTAATACAAAATAAACTTCTAGCAATTCAAGATAATTCTGAATCCTGACCTAGAGACATGACTTCTGGAAACCACATTTCCTGAGAGATCTGACCTCGCAACAGAAAATTTCTAACCAAATTCCCCACTCCTATTTGTATGCTCCATTAAAACAGAACGGAACAGAACAGAGTAGTTCAGTTGGAAGACACCTACAACAATCATCTAGTCCAACTACTTGACCAGTTCAGGGCTGACGAAAAGTTAAAGTGTATTTTTAAGGGCATTGTCCAAATAACTCTTGAACACCGACAGGCAATTGAACAGATTGTCTCTCCATTTTGAGAAACAAGCACACAAAATAATAAAATATAGTGATCGCAACATAGTATCTGGTTACTTCACGGATATCCATGTCTGAATAGCACAAAAACCTCTACCAATGTAGTGTCTTTCTATGCTCAAACCATTACCTTTTTAACAGCAGTTGCCAAATTAAATATGTGTGACTTAAAAAATGTAAATTTAAAGAAGAAAATAGCAAAGTCTTGATATGATCCTCAAATTGCTATTAAAATCCTAATAGAAAATCATAATCAGTTTTGCACATTCATGGCTGTGCAGCTAAAAAGCTGGGTCAGAAAGGAATAAGAAAGTTTATTCTGGTCATACTGGGCCAACATAACAAAGCTGTGAGAGTGCCTAGAAAGTATTTTTGAAAAAAAAGGAGAAGAAAGACTAAAGACTGGTCCTGGAAAGGTGACATAACCTTCAAGGATATTACACCTTTCAGAAAATTGAGTCTTACCAACTTACTGTTTGAAATATTTTCCTTCTAAGGCTAACATGATAGCAAATAATGAAATCCAGGAAATTTCACTTTGGTATCATGGTTTGGAAACATGTGAACATCCCATGTTATTAATTCATTAGTTAAGAGTTTATAAACCTATATAAAAGCCCCCAGAAATAAATCTCAGAATCATTGATGTTCAAATTGACCTCTTGAGTTTATCTAGTCCAGCTGGCCTACTCAGATAAGGTCAGTTAGAGCAGGTTGCTCTAGAGGACATGCCTGTTACTGGGTAGGCAAATCTTGATATCAGGAACCTGTTGGTTGGTTGGTTATCAATTCTTTTCCTCTGACCTCATGCTTGGAACTTACAGAGTGTTCCGCACGAAATTGCTGTTTAAATTCAGTAGGAACCATGAAACCTGGAAGAACTGACAACAACCATCTTAACCACACAATGGCAAAAAACAACCCACAACTATCAGGCTCCCAGACCTAGAGCAGAAACTTGGAGAGGAGCCAAAAAAGTGTCAGAGCAAGCGCTGAAAATCAAAAGTTTGAAATTTGGTTCTTATCTCCATCTGTTCACCATGAATCTCCATCAGCTACAGATTTTCCCTTTTGTAGTTGTGGTAAACGAAATAACAATTGGCAAGACATTGTTGTAAAATTATTGAGACCATGTTCCTCTTTACATAAAATTATTCATCCAGCTTCACAATTAATTACTCCATGTGATTAGATTAAATTATTTAATACTATTGCAATGTCTCAAGGTCTAGCAGTACTTTAGCTGTGCTAGGCACTGTACACCTACCTGCCTGCAAGATGGAAGTCTTTGCCTCAGAGACTTAATAGTCTAAATAGCAGGGAAAGATAAAGGACTAAAGGGTAGTTAAGGCATGGGAGGCTGAAATGACATGCCCAAGGCCATATAACAGATCAGAAGTAAAATTGGTGGTAGAAATAATATTTCAGAATTCCATATTCAGTGCCATGCACAAGGCCATCTTTATGTTAAATAGGCTGTTGTATGGAAATCTCTGTAAATTTAAATTCTCACGAACTCTTGCAAATCTATGTAATGCACATTTTCCTAATTAAAAGTTAAAATTACTAAGTTGAACAAAAGGGAAATGTATATTCAGATTCTCTGTTGTGGAAGGTAACACAGAGTTTCTTCCTCTTCTTCTTCTTCTTCTTCTTCTTCTTCTCCTTCGTCTTCGTCTTCATCTTCTTCTTCTTTTTCTTCTTCTTCTTCTTCTCCTTTGGCATAAAAAATTCAAAATTAATTAAAGGTGAAAATGAACAAATCACCATGAGTGAAACATTACTCAGTGATACATGTTTGTAGTTACATGATAGTAGTTATATAGCAGCAGATATTACTGCATTCAGAATATTTTTCCCGGAGAGGAGGAAAAAATCAGTCTACAAAGTTAACCATGTATTTTTCTTTTTTGAATTTTTTTCTTTTTTTTTTTTTTTTTTTTAAGAACTTTTCTAATGATACATGTTTGTCTTGGACTCTTGCAGAATCACCTTTTTGTGATACACAACATAATTACAAATGTAATTGATCTTTGACCTAAGCCTCAACAAAATAAGTAGCTAGGTGAGTACTGAGGTTGTGGTTAAGACACCAAAGAATCTTTACAGCCAGCTAATATAGGTCACACAGCTTTGCTTAATCCTGTATTTTTATTGATTCTGCCTCAAATGCTCTAATGCTGTGAAGATAAAATAAAGATATGATAGAAAAAAAAGCTATCCACTTGAGAAAGCATTGAAACACCTGCTAATATGCAAGATGCATAAAACTGAGAAAGAACATTTGCTATGCTCCTAAACGTTAATAACTTACCAGGTTCTACAAAGCTGGGAGATTTCTTGACAAACGAATACAAAATTTAAAGCAAAACAGAAGTTATCCATAATATCTCTGCTTGGGGTTGTATTTCCATAAGAATATGCTTCATCCAAGCCCACTGAGAAATTATATGCCTTGCATTAATTGATGGATTAATTCCTTGGTCCATGTTAGAAAATATGATTCTTTCTGCCTTTAAGACTGATGGATTAATTGATTGAAGACATTTCATTTTCTTACTCGTGCCTGTGAGGAAGAAATGGAAAAAGAATGGCTGTGGAGAAGGGGATATTTGTTGAATATATTTTTTTTAATATTTCAATTTCTTGTTTACTGTTGTTTACCCTACTTTCAAAAAATATTTTAAAATGTAGTGATTTAAATATCCTTTCAAAATATGTATATTTGTAATATATTGAGTAATGTAAACAGAAAAAATTATGAGACTTTATAATATTATAAAATAAAATCTCTATTAAAAATGTCAATGGAGGAGATACAATCTGGAGATTAAAATTAAATTGATGAAGGCTGGATGAGGCTTTGAGCAACCTGGTCTAGTGGAAGGTGTCCCTGCCCATGGCAGGGGGATTGGAACTAGATGATCTTTAAGGTCCTTTCCAACCCAAACTGTTCTGTGATTCTATGATCCTATAAAAGGTAAATTCAATCTGAATTGTACTAAATAAGATGCATGTGACTGTAAGCAAGTTACTGAATCTTTCAGTGCCCTAGTCCCAGGACTGCAAGAAACCACTGTTAATACCTCATTGTTTTTTCTTACCTACCTTCACTTCACACCTGGACAAAATAGGAGATCTGTATTGCAACCCATACACACACTTCCAGCACCAGTAAAATATCTATGTAGAAAGGGAATATTCCTGAAGGTCAGTAGATATACAAACATCTGAATAGGAAACATGCTTCCCTGGGACAGCTAAATCGCCAGCTACAATGTCTCTGTGGGTAGATTAGTTCTCTCTTGCTAACTGGAAATAATATAAACCTACAATGTAAATTCAGCCTTTAAAAGTTAAACCTAATCAATTCTTGGAAATAAGTGTTATGGATATCCAGGATGAGAACCATACTACCTGCCAATACCTGATAACCATATAATGAATTTTTATATCTGAGACAGTTTTCTTGTCTCCTTTACAGCATGAGAGGACTGTTGCCCCTAGAGAATGAGTTCCTGAGTATCGTGCTTTGACAAATGCACAAATACGTTAAATGAATCTTCCTCTGCTGATCCAGTATCATCCTGTTGACTAAAGGGAGAATCTCTATGAGGCATTTTAAATATCTGCTATAGAAACAGATGAAGCACACTCTAAAAGTGCTTACTCTTTTGTATTGACCAAAAAGTGAACCTAGATGTCTCCACTGTAGAAATGTGTCAGACAATTTGTAGCCACTCAGGACACCCTATTACTGCACTGGGTCTTCAGTGGTCTCTCTCTGAGGACATGAGTCCCTTGGTGTCAGGAAAGGATGAGTCCAAACTTCAGACTCCCAATGGGATGGACATTGGTGACCTGCAGTCCAGAATGGTTGGAGAGAAAGGTCAAGCCTCCACTCCTGTCAACATTTCTTAATGATGTTCTCCCTTTTTTCTCACTTTGCTAACCACAGTTGTGGTCTCTTAGACAGATAGCTACTGTTAGTCTCTTTCTGTGGAGTTTCATTCTTTCTGTTTTTTATGTAAGTAAGGGTAAGCAGAACATGAGAATATCTGGTTCATTAAATTACTTTGTTCAGGACTACTCAGTACAAAAGAAATAACAACTAACAAGGAAAGTGATAAATTAAATACACAGACACACAGAGCTAACAAACAGGTGATAATGAGGATAACGCAACCAAATATCCCAGATAATCTGGACAATGTAACCAAATTTGAAAGTGAATTCCAATCCTAGTGACCTCTAGTCAATTATTACTCCATCAACAGTAAAGCCATAGCTTTAGTTTTAACATTACACCATATACCAAATCGTTGCACCATGATTAAATCACAATGGAACCACATTCTGTCCCTTAGAGCATAGAGCATAACATAAACCCATCAAAAGGAGGAAAAGTGGCAAACAATTGATGTAAATGCATGCATTGTGTGAGAAAAAAGGTTTTATTTGTGAAAGTAATTATCTTAAAACTCAAGATCTCTGTCTAGACACAGAACAAAATATTTGCCACTTTCAAATTCACCCAAACGAGGCTCCTGAAACCATAGCCGTATATATTGGAAAAGGATGTGTCTGCATGAGAACATTATGTAAATCCTTATCGATAAACAACTTTGTTTATAATATATCCAATCAATTAAATCTATGTGCATGTAATATCTCTACAATTATTGGTTGTGATTTTAATTTCTCTATACCAATAGCTACTCATGACGATTTCTTTTTTATTACATGCTACATGGCGTGCTGCAACGAACACCCTTTGGAATTAATCTGACTTTAGTCAAAATACTCCGCCACTGTCCTGATTTAATTAACCTCCTACAATGGGTACAAGAAAATGGACAAAAAGCTCTTATCACATCTCACCACAATGTTCAAAGAACACATCAAGTGTTGGGAAGAATCAAAAAGGATGGAGAACACTAATGGTGGGAAGTTCTGTTTGGGTGGTTACCAACAGCAACTGGGACATTGAACCTGATGCTACACCACATCATGATTTTGATAATTACAGCTGCATTATGCTCACTGTTTTACATTGTTTTATATGTTAAATTTTGAAGGGTAGCTAAATAAGTTACAATACTGCAAAATTTCCCCACTTATATGTTTCCTCACATACATAATATCAACTAATCACTTTTAATTAAACTTTAATAATTTTATAGACACTAACCTAACACAAAATTTCTCTCTAAATTATAATTGGATTACGGTATTCTCTCTTTAAAAGCTTAGAGGCAAGAGGCAACAACACTGCCAGTCTATGGATGAGATAAATTGACTTTAGTCACTGGATGGATTGTGGTGGTACAACCTCCCCTCTCCTTAGTCCCTCGGTACTTGGTGTGATTCTTCCCCTCCCTGGTCATATACCAACCTAGTGTAACTCAGGAACAGATTGTGAAGCAGTGAACCCAAGTGTCAAGGTGTTTCCTTGGGGTACCTGGCTCCTGCTTTCCATTATGGCGGTGAACCGGAGCATTGAGGCACTCCCTTAAAGTACCTTACTCCTGTTTTCCCCATTACTGGAAACAATAGTAACAGTTAACTCTTGACAACCCGCTACATCTGTACCTGGGTTGGGGTCTAAAGAGGGATGATACGCTTTGGTAGCCAGGGAAATCCATCAGAATGTTACATGATCCAAGGTGGGACAAAATACAAAAGAACCTGACAGGAGTCAGCTATCAGAGCCTATAAACAGCAATACTAAATGAGACCCTTTGAGTTCTCCTGGGTCACGACAGGCTGTGTCCAGCATCTCCCTTGAGCACGGATGGATCTCAGGTATAGCCTTCCTAGACCAAAGAGGTTTGAGGAGTGTCTCCCGGCAAAGTCAGAGAAATGCCAGGGTAAAGTCCAACTTCCCCAGACTCAACTATCCCCCTTTGAGGAATGCCAATGCTTTGTGAGTACTTACTCAAAACTCAAGAAGGAAGAGGGAACTTTTAACTCTAGGCTAGTTTCCCTTCTTATGTATTTCACTGTATCCAAGTATTCTTAGTAGTGTTTTTGTGTTTTGTGTTTGTACACATATACTTAGCATACCTTGCAGTAAGTTAGTGTGAATTTTGTCATTCTCAAATCTGTAATTAAGTTGTTATTTTAGTCATAACATACTCTACTGAATCACTTTTTTAATCATTAAATTGGTTAACGATTGAGGGCTGCTAAAATTCAACCTTTGATTTACCTTACACCATTAACAAATCCTAAATTGTTGCTAAACCGTAACCATGTGAGATATTTGATCTCTGACACTGGGAAGGAGGTATCCCCAGCTCCCAGAATCTGCTTGATGCATCAGTTTTCTCACATCCTTAACAGTGGAGACAATACAAGCAGTTCCTTGAAATGTCATTACATTTCAGAGGCCAAAAATTGGAAGGCTAGCCATTGCAACATTGAATTTGCAGATGCTTCATTTTTTGTCATATAGAAATACATATCTTAGAAATATAATATATATGTTGGAAATATAAAAAAAATATTAGTCACCTTTCTTCTCTCTCTCTGTAGCATAAGAAGGGGAAATTTACTGTAAAATAGTACAGCTTCAAGAGGAAGGCAGGAAATATTAATTTCCTTATCACTCTTCTTTCTTGTTACTTTCACATCTATTTTGGGGCAGCCTCCAGCTGTAGGTTTGCAAATGAATCTGCCACACAGTTTCAGATGTTTGCACTTTAAAGAAAGTAGCAAAATTTGCATTTTGGGAGAAAATTGATCTTTGTTTTCTCAGATATCCAGAGCATGCCATCTGATCTGGTAGCAGCCGGGGCAAAGAAGCACCAAAAAAGCAACTGGTTGTGAGTTGAGTGTTGAAATGTCCCTATCAACACAAAGCCAGATATAAATAGGCTTAAGACGTTCCCAGATGCAATCAGGAGGACTTTGATTTAAAATAAGAAACTAAAGGCTGAGTGGATATGGGCCAGAGGTTTTCCAGTCCTCTGTTTTGGACTAGTAGTATCTAAATCCTATTTTCGTATCAATTTAGGAGCCTAAAGGCACCTTGAGACTAATGTTTGAGTCTAATCTCTGGTCTAATTCTTGCTTACATCCATTATCTATTTTTTTCAGTGGTAGTTATGACCCTTGCTAGCAGG
>NW_010128466.1:0-3476 GCF_000699245.1 Pterocles gutturalis | reverse complement strand
TGGGACTGACTCACAGGATTTGTGCAGTTGGACAAATTGGTATTGGACAGATATCTTAGCCCGAAAGCATAATGGAAAACAGGACAGACTTACTATGTCTGCCATATATTTGGAAAACAAAGGTAATTCTGAGAAGGATTTAGCAGCAGATGTTTCTCAAGGAAGTTTGCTCTCTTTTCTCTATGCCAATTGTTTGATGAATACAAAGAACATATCATTTCTTACGACTGTGAATATGGTGCCTTTCTCAAAGCACTTATTTCTGCTCATGCAGCCCTTTCACTGTAATGGCAAAGTCAATGTTTTGTTCAAGATTTTTCAATTGATCTGTTTTATCAAGGGCATAGCGCACATATACAGCCAAGCCTTGCCACTTCTTTTGTAACCTCTCTCTGGTTTCCACCTTTTTATCCTGTACTGAAGAGTAGCTTAAGGAGAAGCAGAGGTCAGTCCAGATTTCGCAAATCAATATTTCACTTAGCAATACAGTCATGGTTCAGAAACATAGCTGTATCCCAGCAAAGGAAACCAAGGCTTTATCCTTCCCCCCTTGGAATTACATTCAGCAAAAAAAAAAAAAAAAAAAAATAACAAGTCAAACTCCTGAGCCAGGATTTGGAGATACAAGCTACCTTCCATCAAGTAAGTCACTTTCCTTTGATTATAGAGTGAACTTGTGCTTAAAGCACCTTCTGACATGAGATTGTCATAACCTAGTTCCCAGCTCATGTACCTGCCTTGGAAAGGGCAGGTTTACTTGGTCTTTACAAGTCTGAAAAAGAAGGAAGCACCAAGAAAATGATGGGAATTACGTGCACTGCCTAGGAGTGTCCCTTTTCAACTCGTGCCCCTTCCATTTCACCTATTCACAGCTCTGGAACCATTAGATCTTCACTAACATTTCTGTGTCTAAATTTTAAATGAAACACATTCTTAACAGGGATACTTTTATAATACAGACAAGTTACATTCCTGTTATCAATACTACAAGACTTTGAAGAACTTTTTTTCTTGAAATGCACTTTGCAGCTGCTTCCTCTTTACTGTGGATTGAGCCTATATCCTGTGTCAAATTAACTCCAAGACTAGAAATTTTATGTTGGTTTTCCATGCTACTCCTCTTGATTTCAAAGTCTGGCTTTTAGTTAAGCACTAAGTTTTGGTATCTGCTGATGAAAAAATAGGTACAGACAGTCAGATTTGGCCATATTTGGAGTTTACTGCCTTGCATTTCTAAGTCATGCTTTTCTAAAAAAGCCATTTTATCTTGGTTGTATAACCAAGTAGACAGAAACAGAACATTGACTACCTATGCCTCCTCTTTCTAAACTACAGTGTAAAAAAATTAGTTATAATGGGACCCTCATGAAAAAGGCAAAAGAGAATTCAGATTTTTCATCTGAACTACAGCCGCACTGCTGAACACTAACTCAACTCAAGGAGAAAAAAGTAATGCTTGAGTTGAAGAACACGTAAGTAAATTCATACTATTAGACCTGTTAACAAGTTTCTACTTCACAGATTCCCAGGGATATGAAATATGCTATACATTTGTAAGCAACTCCAATTATTTTCAAGGCTTTTCTTCAGTTATTGGATTATCTGCTTTTCCAAAGCTTGTCCCAATGTATCAGGTTTCTGTGAAATTATGAATTGATAATTTGTATACTAATGACAAATATTAAACTGTAATACACAAAATATTCCCAAACTCAGATACCAAAAAAGGAAACTATTTTTCACTATTAAGTTGAAATAAAATCCTAACCAGAAAGATTTGATTTGCAGTCTCCCATTAAGGCTAAATCCTCTGAAAGATTTTTGTTTGTTTGTTTGTTTGTTTGTTTGTTTAAATCTGTGTATTGATATGACCTCTGTTTCTGTTATATCCTGGTCTCTATTTAGGGCTACATCTGAATATGGACAAACCCAACAGACATCCAAGAAATCTGCCACATAATCAGCTGATATGTGGTTCTCTTCAAGACTCACAGTGTAAAATAGTCTCTGAAAAGGTTCAGAAATACTCATCTGTTTTGAATCATCATAACATTTCTTTGATAGAAATCTCTGATTACATCCAACGATTGTCTAAATGATGAAACAAAACCTCTTTTTTTTTTTTTTTCTTAAAAAACGGCTTTGCTCCGAGTAGGTCTGTGGAACTCTGTTAGTATCTACAAACTCCAGATCTCATTCAAAGACACGACCTATTTTTCTATTTTTCTTTGAGGTCTATTTGAAAATTAGAAATCAAAATGTGCAGAAATGCATCCTAAGGTATCAAAGTACTTATTCTTACTTTCCTCAGTACATCTGCAGAAAGCATTGCTGTACAGGATAAAACAGCAACATCCAAGTAAAGCTTAGAATTTTTTTTTAGTAAAAATTCTGTTTAATATCAGGCTCTTATCTTGAGGAGGTTTAAAAAGTCAGTGGAAAAAGAACTTCAGTATACATATTCAGGGGTCCAACACTTAGCAACATTATCACGAACTACTTAGGAAAAAAAAAAAGGATAAATATCAGAAAAAATAGGGGATCCTTAGGCTCCAATCCCAAACTCCACTGAAGTTAGTGAAAATATTTCTATGTATCTAATTATTTTAATTGAATTTTCACAAGATGTTAAGTTTAACATTGTTTTTAGTTAACATTATACATGCAGAAGCTGGCTGTTCATTCTAGGACACTTGGTTATCTTTGTCTCCAGTGAACATAGAAAGCTAAATGCTAGATCAGATGTTTAAGATATATGGAGTGAAACATCTTTTGGGAAAGCTCATCTTTCTGTTTTGACTTTAAATGGGGCACAAATAATAAGTTTTAACTAGACAGCTGGCATGCGGATGCCTAAAACTGAGGCAAGGCCAACTGTAACTGATAAATAAAAGATACAGTCAACATAGGCAAGGACTTACTTTATTTCAATGGCAGACCATCTGAAAATATGTACAAAGTAGAAGCTCCCATTCCAGCTATCTTTGCGCTCACTTACCAGCATCTTCACCCACCCCCAACTCTTCTATCTTTCTTTAGTTTCTCATCTTTCTGCTCCTACGCCTAACCCTTCATAATTGTGGTTAAATATAGAGAATTTAACCCAAACCTCAATTAAAGGTCAATCCTCAACCGTTAATTCAAGAGTTCTCTTTGACAGAAAAAGCAAAAAACACTTTAGAGGCAAACCACATAAAATTCTGGTGAATTTCTCAGAGTCTGTTTGATGACAAAAAGGTAAATGCAATTCTCTTCAAAATTCTTTTTATTTGTTGTCTTTTCTTTTGAATGTTTAGAGCTTAGAAATAGTCCATGACGGATAAATGGAACAATGATGCTTACCACACTCTTAATGCATGCATGGAGTGTATAGTTTGTAATAGCTCCAGTGAATGCTGATCACATCACAATCAAAAGAAGAGTGATCACAATCAAATTTCAAATTGTTCCCTCAGTAAGGTTGCTGATGACACCAA
>NW_010128465.1:779-1788 GCF_000699245.1 Pterocles gutturalis | reverse complement strand
CAAATTGGCCAATGGTCTATTCCATGTCACGCATGTCATGCAAATTACATAGATAGGGCTCTGTCTGCAAGTGCCCTCTTGCTCTGGGTCATCTCCTCTGTGTTCCAGGTGGTGCCTCTCTTGGGGTCATCTCACCCTTTTGGTCAGATCTTGGTCTTGGGCACTCAGGGTCTTCTCTCCTTTTTGGGATTACAGTTTTGGGACTCTCGCTGCTCTGGGATCATTACCAGAGAATGGGCTGAGCCAGCAGGAAACAGACAGAATTCCCACACCGCAAGGCAAGGGGTGGCAGTGGAGATCACTGGTGGTGGCGGGTGGGGCCCAGCAAGGAGTGGTCTCAGCTGCCGACCCCACTGGCTCCCGGCGAGGAGCAGCGTGTTTCTGCTCTGCATGAGGAGGCAGACAGCAGAGATCCTCCTGCCCACAGGCATCCAGGCAGTCCTCACTCCTGCTGCAGAGACCGGCCACTGCTGCTGCTCCCCAGGCAGGGGCTGAGCAGCTCTGTCACCCCATGGACCCAGCCAGGCCCTGGGAGAACACAAAGACCCAACTGATCCAGTGCCAACACAAGCAGCTGCTTTGGAAGCACAACCAGAAGTGGTTTCGTGCTGGTCACTCTGTAAATAGGCTCAGATACACAATCGCAAACTGACAGTCTGCTTCTGGGGTGCTCATGAGGATGGTGGAATGGCCAGCCGTTCTACCCCGGCACCACCATGGGAAGGAGATCCTGATTGTCACAGGCGCCTTCAAGTATATTCCACAATGACAGGTGCTGGGGACATAGAGCTTGTTGCACAGGACTCCCGTTAACATCAGACTGAGAGCCTTTGGTGTCAGTCCCTGCCATTGGGATGAGCAAAGGGCCTTGGGTGAGGAGCGGCAGAGGAGCCCTGCTCCAGGCAGCAGACATCAGCAGACATCACCATCAAGTGGCCCTTTGGCTTGCCTGAGCAGTGAGGTTCTGGGTCCCAGGGTGGGACAGGCAGCAGGGGGGTGCAGGTGGTGT
>NW_010128465.1:0-547 GCF_000699245.1 Pterocles gutturalis | reverse complement strand
GGTCCCGGGGACAGGGTGGACACGGGTGGGTGCAGGGGTGCCTTCTCCACCTCCTGCAGAGCTGGGGGCAGACCTGTGGAGGTTACTGGGTGGTGGATGTCTGGGGGAGTTCCCAAGGGATGCCTGTCCCTCTGATGGACAGTACTTGAACCATGAGTTCATTGTCTCTCTAGAGAGAATTCTTGTGATAGAGGGTGGAGGTCAGAGCCAAAGAGGGGTCTGTGGTAGAGGGTGGGGATCCAGAGAGGCCTGTCTGAAGCAGCAGGGAGCGAGTCTTGCTCCACCCTCTGGGCTGTGGTTTGGAGGCTTCTGTGCTCTGGCAGAGGCAGCAGAAGAGGGGAAGTTGCAAGTAGCAGGTCCCTCATGCTGGCAGGTCCCTGGGCACCCCACAAAGGGAGAGCGTGACAACATGTTCCGGATTTTCCTGGCAGCCCTGCTGAGACTGGCAGGCTTTGGTGAGATGTGACATTCTTGCTGGGGAGAATGGGGCGAGAGATTGTGTGGCTGCTGGTGGAAGGATTAGACGCGAATCCTGACTCCCAGGGGG
>NW_010128464.1:0-8406 GCF_000699245.1 Pterocles gutturalis | reverse complement strand
CCCCCTGCGTGTGCCCGAGCCGATGCGTCCGTGCCAGGTGTGCCGCACGGGCTGCGGACCGGCAAAAGTATCGAAATTTACCAATGAGCAGCTCACATACCCCCGGAGAAAGGAAGGTCTTTGCCTTTGCTTTAGTGACAGCTGTGGCTTTGGGTTCCCTCTTGTCGCCGTTTGATACGCTTACATTTGTGTCTCGTCACAGATGATTGAAACACTTGTGAGCACCGAAGCTCAGGAGCTGCTGTACCAGCTCACAGCCCTGCTGGAACAGGAGTCAAGATGTCAGCCCAAGACCTCTGGCCTGAGGCTAATTGAATCGGCTCATGATAATGGGCTCCGGATGACTGCAAGGCTGCGAGACTTTGAAGTGAAAGATCTCCTCAGTTTAACTCAGTTCTTTGGCTTCCATACAGAGACGTTCTCACTAGCTGTGAATTTCTTAGATAGATTCTTGTCAAAAATGAAGGTAAGGCTTTTTAAAACATAAGCTCTCAGTCATTAGCTTCTGCTCATTGCAGCCTTGTTCCTGTTATAAGTTAGAACATCTTGGCTTTAGATGGCTAAAGGTTAAGCTCCGTCTAGAAGTTCTGATTGTGCAAGACCTAAAAAATGGCTTTCCCTGTTCAGATTTTAGTGTTGTTAAGACACCTGTTTCTTCTGGAGGAGAGAAGGAAGAGGGCATCAGTTTCAACTTGAGGATGTCCACAGGCTTGGAAATGCGGGCTGTAGTTACGGGTTAGATCAAGACAGATTTTCTTGCCTGTTGCATGTATACAAGAAAACCTTAAATCATTTATTTTACTGTTGTTTCAAACTGCCCCTAAGCCTCATGTATATCAAGAGGCTTGATGCTGTTCAGCACTCAAAATCTGGTAAAACATTTAGTGCTACATTCTACTGTGTGCACGTAGTATGCTGACCTGGGTTGCTTTTAGTCATCTAATGAGATACAGTTGCCACTACACTATTTGTTCAAGAACAAAGCTTGTTCTCCTTGTGTGTAAAAACAAAAATTAGAAAGATAGGTGGAGCAGATAGGAAAATTATTATTTGAAAGACTTCTGAATGCAAAATAAGCAGTAAAAATGGGGACTGTAATGCCTATGGAATAAAATAAGTCAGGTTTTTTTATATATATATGTGTGATATATGTGTATGTATAGAAAAGAGTAAAATAAACCCTTTTTTTTTTTTTTTGCATAAGCCAATATGTACAATACTTTAAGTCCTAAAAGTTTCTGATTAGGCTATGATAGAACCTCATTAAGAAACAGTTCTACCTCAATCAAAATATCTTGTTCTGCAATCTTGCTTTTTATATGAATGAGGCAGAACTTGTAGTACCATTCTTCTCATTTAGTTAAATAAAAATAAGAATATAAGTAGATAAAAGACTGATTTCTTGATCTTCAAAAATCAGAACAACCCTCCCCACTACCCATACTTTGTTCCTAAAATACACTGGTGCCTATATAGTTGGGTACTTACATGTTGAAATGGCTGATCAAAGGCCTTCCTCTTTGAAAGTAACAATTTACTTTTCTTTAGGTACAGCCTAAACACTTGGGCTGTGTTGGACTCAGCTGCTTCTACTTGGCCGTGAAGGCATCAGAAGAAGAGAGAAATGTTCCCTTAGCCACTGACTTAATTCGAATAAGCCAGTACAGGTTCACTGTTTCTGATATGATGAGAATGGAGAAAATTGTATTGGAGAAACTGTCTTGGAAAGTCAAAGCTACAACAGCCTTCCAGTTTCTACAACTGTATCATTCACTTATTCATGAGAATTTAAGCTGTGAAAGGTAAAATGTCTAATACTTATTTTGCTGTGACTGCATATGATCGGGAAGCCTATCTAGAAGAGTAAGCAGGGGAATTACTGAAGTAATTAGCCTTTCTGTACTTAAAAAAACTCACAAACTTTCTCCTTTATTGGTAAATATCATAAAAGTTTAATGTTGTTTGCATAAAGTGATCTAAAGAGTATTGCTCTCTGAGCCAAAAACCAAACTTGCTCAATAATGGTGGTATAATAAATCTCTGCTTATGCTGCACTAAGTATTGCCTCATTGCAAAGATTTCATAATCTGGCTTAGAAAGAGATCCCTTTTGTTAGTAAGCATTAAAATTCCTTGTGGGTAAGCCTATTTGACAATGTAGCTCTCCCCAATGTAACACAAGATTTATTTTTGGCATTAGGACGGCCAAAACTGAACACCTGTTTGAATGTAACCCTAGAACTTCTGGGACAAATGAGGCTTTTGTTTAGATCATGAACGTTCTCGCTGCTTCTCTGAGTTCCCAGGGTGGTGCTGCCTTGATCAAGCTTGCATTGTTCTTCTACATTCACACATCTCTTTTTATTATAGGAGAAAATACTTCAGTTTTGAGAGACTTGAGACCCAGCTTAAGGCATGTCACTGCAGAATCATGTTTTCTAAAGCCAAGGTAAACATCTAGAAGGTTCAAAGACAATGAGACTACTGAAACTTAACAAAGCACTGTTTAAAAATGTTTTCTCTCTCTCCAGCCTTCTGTCTTGGCACTGGCTATTATGGCACTAGAGATAGAAGAACAAAAACTACTGGAGTTGACTGAGGCATTGGAATTTTTGCAGTTGCATTCCAAGGTATGTATGGATAAAGTTTCAGGGGAGGAAGGAAGAAAAATGCATGCAAGGGCCTGCACAGTGGAGAAGGGGGAGGTCCATTGGCATATTGGTTTCTTTTGTGGCATTGTTGTGGTTTTTCTTTCCATTTGGCTCAGGATCTCTGGCTTCCTATCTTATGTGAAGAAGCTGAAAGTACATGTATGAAATAAGGATTTAATGAGTTATTAACATGAGATTCTGTCTTGCTATTTAGATAAGTAACAGAGATTTGACTTTCTGGAAGGAACTGGTGTTAAAGTGCCTTACAGAATATTCCTCGAGCAAGTGTTCCAAACCAAACGTCCAGAAATTAAAATGGATTGTGTCTGGACGTACAGCACGGCAGCTTAAACATAGCTACTACAGAATAACACACCTTCCTACAATCCCAGAGACCAGCTCATAATAGGTAACTCCTTGTGAAATTAGCTTCTGACAATGTAGAAGTAATTAGCTGCTAACTACCTCGAAGTTTCTTACTCCATATAGGTAACCTCTTGAAGACATGTAATAGGCCTGTCATAGAGGCTGGTCTATTCTTGTGTCATGCTTGAGCCAGGGCTGTTCCTAAAGAAGTGGCAACCTAATATATGAACGTTGGAGAAAGAACTAAACATCTGGTGTGTTGTGGGAGCAGAAATGTGTTCTACAGACATTGGGACCTCGTTCAAACTAAAATGTGGAGTAAAACTGGTAAAGAGGCAGAGAAAAAACCTGGCTTGCTCCTATCCTAAAAAGAATCGGTTAAGAGGAAACAATTGCCTATTCAAATGAGTTTCTTGTAATCATTCACTTAAACCACTAAGCAAAACAGTTGTATACAGTTTTACTTGCATAACTATCCATTTAGTAAAGTCTAAAAACAGTAATTCAGTTATTCATATTACTGGTTTTTTACTCTGTAGAAATCATGAACTACTTCCTTACCTAGACCTCAATTCCAAAGGCTACATAGTTTCTGTAATAGCTGTCTTCCTGTTGTCCTGCTATATTGAAGTCTGATGCTTTTGTTTGGCTCTTGTAGAAAGCCACTCTGTTGACTCGTGTTTTGTTTTGTTTTGTTTTTTACAGGAATACAATAAAATGAGCAGAGAACCATCCTGTGACCTTGTCAACAGACAAATGAATATTTGAGAGACAAAGTCTGAAACATGATCTTAATAATGAAGAACTCAACTCATGGAAAGGATATGTAACATTTCAGACTAAACTTCCTTCTAGCAAATATGTTCTTTTCATAATGATTACAAGACTCAGTGTCCGTTTTCAGTCTTGTTTGTTAGACTGTTTACTGTTCAGTGAAATATCATAATACAGATATGAGAAATTTTAACACCTTATAGATTGTAGAGCAGCTTGTGTATCTAACCTTGGTTTACTATAACTGCAGGTGCTGAATTATGTATCTAATTTTAAAAATCTGGTTCGCTTTCCAAAGATTACAGGACACTAGGAAAACATCAGGTGCAGTAGTAGCACAGTGCTGCAGTGTCTCAGTCAAACTGAAGACTAATCCAGCTCAGTATTGATGACAAGAGCAAATGCCTGCCAGTCCACCTGGTGTGCCATTTGGGCAATGTCATGTGTCCACGTGTTCCTGCTGGGCAGGGCACTGGCCTCCTACAGTAGACACATTGAAAACTAAGTTATGAGATACCTACTGAACATGTCAAGTAGCTAGAGCAGGAGAAAACAGAAACCTTATTTCATTACCTTGTAAAAGGTAGTCACTAACACAGCATCAGTAACTTCAGTATTTGTAAGAGGCTGAGTGTACCAAGATAATGAATTATTTCATAGAATGTAAAAACTTCATGATACCTAATGAAGGCTGAGGGGAAGTACTGGGTCACCTGCCCCAAATCTGACATCAATTTTCCGAAGTTTCACTGTACAAGAGGTAAATGCTGATGCTGAACAGGTGCATTTTTACAGGCACAGCAGGAGCAGGGCTAATGCCCCATCTTGCCCTGCATGTAGGAGCAATCTAGCTTGAACTCTGATCTCCTTAATGGTAAGCTTTGTAAAATACAAGTGTTTTTTCTGAAGACCACAGTACTTGAGGCATATCATGTTTCTCGTGCTAACAAGGAAGTGAATAATAAGAATGTATTGTATGTAAGATGAGGTGCTGGGGGAATGTTGCTAATGACCTCTTGAATTCTGCATCATTGTGGAGCAGAGGCTGTTGGCGATAGCTGTTAATAACCTATTGCCATATGAACTGATTTAGGGGAGAAGGAGAGATCGGAATGTTCTGAATATAGGGTGGGCTTAGATGTTAGCCACCCAACCCTTTCCCCTTTATGGTAATAGCTGAGGGGGAAACCTTCTCTGCATATCTTGAACTAGTTAAACCTTTCACAGAAGACTTCATACCAAAGCTCTATACTGGACAAATCAAGCCTTCTCGTGAACTGATGGGAGTGACTGCACTTTATAACATGTAATAGGGTTTTGCATCTGCCAGTGCTATTGGGGCATTGTGCTGGCCTCTGAAAACCATACAAGTGCTTCGGACAAATGTGTGGTCAGCCTACTGGGAGAGATGGCGAATATGCCACGTGCAATTCCAATTGTCATGTTTCAATATTAAGATACGGACCTTTCAATTAAACACTGAAATGTGCTTCACTAAGTAAATGTTTTCCCATTTGTTAGAAAACATCACAAGAGGAAGCTTATAAAGTGACCTATATCTGGGAAGCTTACAGGCTGGAGGTAAGAGATTAGAGGGATTTGTTTCAAGTTTGGTTTGTTTGCTTTTTTTTTATAAGAGGTTGAAGTTGCATGGGAAAGGCTGGAGAACCAACAGGAAAAACTCAAGGTTCTTGATAAAGTTTCACCTTGGCCCACAATTACTCAGAATCCTTTGAAATGTGAAAGTGTCAAGATAGAAAAGACTGAATTGAGTAGCTCAGACTTCAAATTTGACTTCAACCCTCTTCCATTATCACCTGTTCCCATACGTTGCAGGAAATACATGGATGGTGCTTGCTTAAGAGAATCTGGCAGTCAGATTTTTCATCACAAGGTTTGAGTTTTTTTCACTGATCTGAGCCTTCCAGTTTGACAAGGTATGAGTTTAGCTATACATTTCTGTGCCCAACAATGACTCAGAGCAGCTATAATCCTTTTTATAAAGAGAGCAAAGCTGTGACATTAGTCTGTGCTGATCTTAAACCAGATGCATGAATAAATGCCTGTAGACTGTCCTCCATCCATTTACATAGCAGAGTAGCACTCTGAATAAGCGCAGAAGATTATTTCCTATAGAGTGGGTTGCTCTGGATACTGTAACACATACCCAAATGTATGCATCTGTCAAGTACCTGTTACTGTTTGTCCACAAAGCAAAGGGCTGAATTCCAGTGACAGTGTTGTGAGATGGAACACAAACCACCATTTTTTACAGTCTGAGAACTGAGCAGACACTGATTAAGGAAAGTCATAGCATCACTCTTTATTTTCATTTATATTCTTCCAAAATTGGAGGTCTGTAACTTAGAGTAGACAACAGAAGTAGCTAACCAAGTAGTTCAAACCTCTCCTCTTAAAACAATTAAAAGCCATGACTCCTAAATACATAAGTTAGAGTGGTCCTCTTTCCTTGACTTCAGCCTTGGACTTAGCTATAGAATGACTCCCATGCTACTTCATAAAGCAGAAAATATGGGAAAAAAATGTAGCTTTGAAAGTGCATATATGTCCTGGGTTAAGCTGAGACAGAGTTAACTTTCTTCATAATAGCTAGCAAAAGGCTGTGTTTTAGATTTGTGCTCAGAAGAAAGCTGATAAAATGTGATGTTTCCGCAGCTGCTAAGGTTGGCAGACTGGAGAAGCTGGGAGGAGCACAGCCCCAGTTACTAGCCCAGGATTTGATCTTAGGTTCAGGCTTGAGACCCAGAGCGGCCAATAATCTATTCCATAACATACCCGTCATGCCCAGTATATAGGTGAGGACCCTCGGGAAGATGGTCCCTTTTGGTTCCAGAGCTCTTTGGCTCTGGGTCATCTCGCTCCAGGTGGTCACTCTCCCAAGGCCTTCCCCCCACACCCTGGTCAGGTCTCAGTCGGGGATGCTCGGACTGTTAACTCCGTTCCGGGAGTGCGGTTTCGGGTCTCTCCCTGCTCCGGGATCGTTAGCCGGGAACAGGCTGAGCCTTGGTAATTGGGTGGGGGTGCAGTGTCACTGTGTGTCACTCATTTGTATATAGTATTATTTTCAATATTATTTCAGTTTAGTCATTAAATTGTTCTTATCTCAACCCACGAGTCCTTTTTTTCCCTTTACCCTGTTAATTCTCTCCTGCATCCTCAGGTGGGGGGTGGAAATTGTGTGAGTGGGTGTGTGGTTTGGCCCCCAGCCAAGGGCTAACCCATCACAATACAGTCCATGTAAGTTCATGCACTGAATTCTAAACTTCAGCTATAAACAAAAGATGTACAAAAACATCCTGTGCAAACCAACTGTTGTACCAAAAAAAGCTATTTCCCTGGATAGTGCTGCATCATTTTGATGTACCATTAACTCTCTTCTACCTTCCCTCTGTCTTCAGTTACTTTTGCAGGAGTTCATTTCTTAACTATACCATCCACCTTCTATAGTACGATCAAGGTAAAGATACAAAACTTCATAGCCATAAACCAGTGCTTGATACCACACTACTTTCCTTTGTATAGTAAGGCACGTTCTCTAAAACACAACCGCAGTGCGTGGACTTACTTTACATTCTGTAAAGATGACATGGGTAGAAGGAACGCAATTAGTTCAGGAGTATTGTACAACAAGAAAGCATTGGATCTAATTACAATGAAAGCATTCTTCCTCAACTATTGCTTTATTTTTCCATATGCCAACTGAAATACTGATTAAAAACATTTTTTAAACCATTTTAAAAACAAGGCTCAGCAGTATGATGGACAGCTGCTGGCAATTTATCTTCAGGAAGTCTCCTTCTTAGGACAGGAGTATAGGCAGTTGTTTTGGTGTTGAGAATACAATAGGATTTGGCAATCATGTTTTCTTCCTCTGTTAGTCTGTTTAACGCAGCATTCATCCTGTATAATCCTGTGGTTCAAATGCTTCTCAGATGCATCCATAACAATGAGTAGAAAATTCCTGATACATAATTGGTACATGCAAAATATTATATAATGCAATAGCTGAGTTTAAAATGTGGCTACTAAATTTAAAACTATCTCCAAAAACCTAGAGCTTTGTAGATACACTATCAAAGACTTCTGTTTATGTTGGTAATGAATAAATGCAAGATACCATTTCCTACTTAGGGACTTCCTACTCCTTTCAAAAGTTATTATATTCTCTTTCATAATCTTAAATATTTTTCCTGAAAAGCTATATTACATTAACACATAAAATTATTTATATACAGACTTTCACCTGACCTTTCACTTTTCTAGTATTGCTTACCTGTTAGCAAGTACTGCTCATTAGTGCTATATTTGACAGTATAGTAGCCTGTAAAACCTTATTTGAGGCAAGATGCAGGAGTTTCTTTGAACCACTGGTTTAGAATGACATTCAGTTCTCAACTGCTACAGAGGGAAAGTGTAATTGTAGCCATCATATCACTCCTGTTGCAAGTTAAGAGAAAACAGTAAATACCTCTCTTATAAGATCTATTCTTCAACACTGAATAAGACATTCTTACCTAAAGACAAGTGGTAGATTTAAAACGGACTCATTTTCTAGGGTGTTTCTAAAAAAATTGTCCTGGGTCCAGCTGGGATAG